>NW_009923472.1:164006-177292 GCF_000696875.1 Nestor notabilis
TTAAGCTGCTTTCATTAATTATATGGTAACAGAGTTTGCAGAGATCAGAGGAACAGTAGATTTAATGCAGCTTGATTTAATATTGTGACTGATGCTGTCTCCCTTGGTATTCTCATTAGCAATGAGGAAAATGTGGTCTAAATGGCAATAGCAGAAAGATAGATACAGATATAGAACTGATTGGAAAACTACTGAGTAGTTTCTCATTGTACTGAAAGAGCATTATGAAGCAGGCTCCAAAGGCATTTACCCAGTAATACTCTTAAGGTATTGTCTTGATTGATGGAACAGCAATTTTGCTTCCTAAATTCAAAGATGCTGATCTGATGGGTGATGTAGGTATTTTAGAATAAGAACATCAGAATGCAGAACCACCTTGATGAGTTGGGAGAAAAACAGATGCAATTCAGTGAAGGTAAGTGCAAAATTCTCGTTAAGGGTCATCATCTGCACAAGATGGGGGACAGTTGGCAGTGGATTAGAAGTTGAATGTAAGAGGAAAACGTCATTGTAATGTCCACTTTTAGCCGTAACAGGTTAAGAACAAAAGTCTTTCTCAGGGAAAGTGTTTTCTAGCTCACAGATTTTTAACAACCAAATCCTTTCTTTAGCTGTTTAATGAGCTTGTTCAGGAGCAAGGTCCCAATTTGGACAGGACATCTGCCCATGTTAGTGGGATTAAGGAACTGGCTCGTCGGTTTGCCCTCACTTTCGGCTTGGATCAGATCAAGACAAGAGAGGCTGTGGCCACACTACACAAGTGAGTGGTGGTAAATAAACTAGATTTTTATATTACCTCAGATGAAACCTTTAGCTCAGCCTCCCTTTTCTAAAGGTACGGGATCTTAACTGCTCCTGGAATAGTTATATAGTTTTGCTAGTTTATGTAGAAAAATGGTGGGGGGTGTACATGTGTACTAGCTGCTACCTAATTATTTGTTGGGATTTATTGGATTGGCTGTGTTCATCTATCTCAGGTAAAGCCACTGGTATTATATGTATTTGTGTCGACTGTATCTAACAGCTGGAAATGGTTCTTTATATCACACCACTGTAGATCCTGTAGGCAATGAGGGCTTTTATGAAAAGATACACAAAAAATGTTTTGGAATTCTAATTTTTTAGGTGGATCGAAGCTTGTTATGTTACTGCTGCAGAGGAAAGTGTAGAAGGGCACTGCTGAATTCATATTATGACTTTTCCCGTGCCATAAAAAGATTAAAATATTAAAGTTTGCTGTCTCAGAGACTAAGTCGTTAAGACTAAGATTAGCAAAGCATGATCAGAATGCTACCAGGCACCTCCCTGTACCAAGCAGAAGAGAAGTTGAAGACACACGTGTGTCCTTATTAGATAATGTGAAAGTAAATTGTTTTCTTTAGTCTCAAACGATAAAGCAAAGATAAGGCAGAGGTGCACATACCAGTGTTCTCATAAATCAATTCTCTGACTCTTAACGCAAAAGGTCTTGTTGTATCTTACGTATTATTCCTATTGCAAGCTTCTGCTTCATGCAGAATCAAGAAAGAGCCCACTGGCTATTCCTGCTAAGGCAGAGCTTGCAGCACCTGACAAGTTCTTAAGCTGTAGTAAGTCCCTTCTTAGCACGTGACTAGAAGTATGTTGTCTTTGAGACTGAATCTTCGCAAATCAAGAGGGAACGCTTGACTTTCCCTTTGTGCAAAGCACCTGTTTGCTAGCAGTGAAGAAGAAAAAAGTTACAATGCGATGTAAAGATACAAATAATTCCGTAACACGCAAATCTTTTTAAATTTTATTACACATGTTTGAAAATGTTACTATTTCCTTACTGCAGAGATGGCATAGAGTTTGCCTTCAAATATCAGAATCAAAAAGGACAAGACTATCCACCTCCTAACCTTGCTTTCCTTGAAGTGCTTAGTGAATTTTCTTCTAAACTCTTGCGACAGGATAAAAAGACTGTGTAAGTAACGCTCCTTTTCTTCCGTGGGTTTTGCTGGGCTCTGTTAATCACTGTACTGTGTGGTTAAATTCTCTGATATGAGGTTTTCATGATCTAACAGGGTATAGGAGGTCCCAGTGGGACATTCCACATACATAGTTATTCATCGTTATGTATTGTAAAGTAATAAAAATAAATGAGAAAAGGAGATTCAGATCCACTGATGAGGTGTGTTTGAGACCTCACAATACAATGTTCCTTAGAATTTCCCATGGGGCACTGAAAATAAAAACCTATCTTTTTCCAGGCTAGAATTAAAAGGAAATTAAATGTTAGCAATGCAGGACATTTACAGGCCTGTAAACACCACGGTTAACGTCTGTTTCTGTTAGATACTTACATAAAATGTAAATGTATATTTGTTGTTTAGTTTAATATATTGAGTTAAACTTGGAAATAATGGTTTGTCAAGGCTTCTGTTACTGGCACAATAGGATAGAGAAAGAGGCTTGGAGAGGACGCTTGTTGGTTAGGACAGAGCAGGGTGGTGGAGAGCTGACAGGCTAAAACAAGCAGCCTGACTTTGATGTGGTAATTACTGCCAGTGAAATCAGAGATATTGTTGGTAAGATCTGAATAAAGGAGCAACAAGCACTGTGTTATGAGCAACATTTGAACAGACTGTCAGGAGGGGCTGTGGATACCAACACAATGGGCAAAGAGAAAACTACATTATTAAGAGCAAGCTCACAGGATGGACATGTTGTCAATATCACTGCATACAGAATGCTGTACATTTATGTTATGTGGAAATATCCAGGATTTGGCTGCAGCACAGAAGTAATAAGGGAAAAAGGAAAATGTCTCCGGTCAAAAATCAGCCAAGCACTACATGCCCAGCGTACAACTGAGTGCTTTGAATAGCTTTATAGCTGTTTAAAAAGTTCAGTTGCCATAAATCTTATGATTTATTGTTACAGATATCTTTCCAGTCAATTTTCTGACCACAGTGAGTGTAAGTCTTGCATATCTACTGTAACTACCTCAACTGACTCTGTCAAACTTTTCCGTAGTTCTTTTGGAAGATATTTGTTTTAAAGGACTTTTCTATTAGGGTAAACAGTTGTGAATACTACAGCTTTATGTGTGTTATAAAAAATGGATCTTTATTAACTTTGTATAATTTTTAACATATACACACTTGAACCAATTTAAATCTTTTATTGTGTCAGTCATTTGTCAATTCAGCAAACACAGTAGAAGAAATAGGTGAATGAGCTTCAGAACTGGATGATCCAGTTGGGCTAGCTTGGCACTCAATTTCTGACACTGCTTTTCATTGTTATATCCTTGAATCTTGTCAACCTTTGTCCTTTTCTTCAGGACAGGACTTAAGGATAATAGGATTTTGTGACTATCTTCCTAGCTGAACCGTAGACTCTCTTGTATCTGTTGGTTTAAGTGCCATTATCCTAATTCCTGTGAATTCCAATTTTGTGAAGCTTATCCTTCATGCAGAGTCATCACCCTTTCCATAAGTTTCTCCAGTGTCTAAAAGTTAAAGTTACATTGTTGTGTACATGACCTGATCCTTGAAATTAAGTGCTTCAGGAGTTCTTGTTCCTTTGCCTTCTATGTGGCCATTTCATACTTGTTCTTGAAGGTTCCCCACTCATTGGTGCCCACATACACAACCACTGGCTTCTTTCACAGGACTGTAAAGATTGATGATTTTAATTGTCTTTATTGAGGTCATCTGTCTCTGAACTATTTACTTTTGCTGAATCTGAAGATCAGTGAAAAGAAATAGGTCCTTTAGTGCATGGTTTATCTGATCTTATCTGCTTTAAGATAAATTCAGACATGCCCTGGATTCCATTGGCTGTGGTGACTATGAAAAGAGTCAAGATAACTTGATTATATGTAAAGATTTCTTCTGGAGATACCTACATTCCTTTCGTTGAGATACCTGTCATGGTTGCACCCATCAGGCAGTGGCTGCATTGCCCATAGTGCTTCACTGACATTACATACTTGGCTATACTCTGGAGAGTTGATTTGCCCTTCTCTGTAGCATGACTTCTCCAATCCTCAGGGACCTCTTCCCCCTCCCTCCAAAGGGGTTGCCTATGAACAGGAAGGTACATGACCACCATCTGGTGGAGAAGTCCTGTGTACAGGATCCTTTACCTCCTGCCCCGGCTCCATCTCCTCCTGCCAAGTTACTGTCCCTAAATTCAGCAATGGACTGTTAGTCTGGACTGTTCTAGAATAACCCTGAGAGTCTTATGAGCACAGTGCTCCCTGTCTCCCACAAGTCCTTCAGCTTGGCTTCCCTACCTCAAAAAGATGAACTGTCTACCCAATATGTTTGCATGTGTCATCTGCCCTTGGTACAAAACACCTTTCCTCTCACAGTTCAGCAAACATTGCTCTTTTGCAGGGTTCCTACTTCCTTTCTGGTTTACTGCTGGCTTTTTTTATTTGGGAGGAGAAAAGCAAGCTGTTTCCAGTTTGGGAATAGAGCAGCATTTTCAGATAGTTTTTCTATCCTATTCATTTATTTGACTTCTTGGTTCATGAGTAATATCCAGAATTAGTGATGGCCATTTATGGGTATATTCAAATCTATGGATTTAATATAAAACTATATATTTAAGGTACCAGACTCTTATACTTAGCAAGGAAACATTTGTACTAAGGCAGTTACAATCACACAAGGCAGATGCAGGCAGGGAGTTTCTGAGGAATTCATCTAGGACAGTAGAGAAGTGAATTGCCCTGTGGAGGCATTCCTTTCCATTTATTTTTCTCAAATAGAGGCTGTTAGCTTAGACTAGACAACTGACTATTGGGTGTCTGAAATGAGATCAGACAGAGCTCAGTGGCGTGTTCTGGCTCTGGAAATTCAGAGTTTCTATCCTTGCTGAAGCTGGTGAGAACTACCACTATCAAGCTCCTCTAAAATGCTGAGCAAAAGTTGTCTCACCTTTGGCATCTAATCAGTAAAGAACTCTAAGTGCTGTAGTTTTTTCTTCCTCACAATTTGGGTATAACCTGTGCACTCTAGTTCTATAAATATAAATTGGATGCAGAAAAACTTCCTATTTTCCATGACTATTCTGCAGATAAATTCTATGAAGTCATGAAACACTGAAGTGTTACGCTATTTGGTATTGTAAAAGAGAAAGAGAATAAACCAGTGCAGGGTTTGGGTGTAACTCAGTATGCACGTAAAAAGGGGAAGGAAGAAGTATTCACAGTATTTCATAAAACAGCAGACAGAAAGCACATGGGGGGGAGGTTGTTTGGTTCCACCCTTAAGTTAACATGTGTGTATTGGATTTCTTCATGGCAATTGGGATAGGTCTTCAACTGTTTTATCAGAAAATGAGTGCTTGTAGAGGAAACCATATTTATACATATATGTGTTATTAAATTAATGAAACATCATGCAGGGTTTATGTTAAGCTCTCAACAATACAAATTGGGGCTGCAGATTAATTAAAGAGGGAACAGTGTGTTGTGCCTCTGTACTCATTGTCTTTTATTTTCAGTCACTCCTACTTGGAGAAGTTCCTGACAGAACAGATGATGGAAAGAAGAGAAGATGTATGGCTTCCACTCATTTCCTATAGAAACTCACTAGTTACAGGTGGTGAAGACGACAGAATGTCTGTTAACAGTGGAAGCAGCAGCAGCAAAGCCTCTTCAGTGAGGAATAAGAAAGGACGGCCACCACTCCACAAAAAGAGAGTGGAAGGTTTGTGTGGATTTAGATTGCCTCATTTTGTACCTATATTGCAGGTTTCCTTTTTAGGAGCCCTTATTGTTTATCGATTAATGCTGAATTATACTATATATTCTGTATGTAGTACAAACAAGACAGCTGCAAGTTTCTCTTGAGCTTGGACCTGTCTTTATGAGAAATACCATTGCGAGTCCTTACTCTTGTTCATCTTCACTGAGATTTGCAGATTCAGAACTAGTAAAAGCTGTTACTGAAGTTGGAAACAGGAGGTGTTTGTTATCTGCTCTATACCTTTCTTAGTCATGGACTTCTGGTTTTCTGCCTATGCTTCAGTCTGGAGCTGTTGGTAATTAACAGGGTGTTAGAGCAAACCTGAGGCAGAAGTTCTGATACAGGTCTGTATTTTTGCAGGACCACTAGAGAACACCAAGACACCCTCTTTTGTTTAAAATGGTGTTGATACCCAGTGCCTGCATCTGTGCTCTTTCTGTGACTTCAGGCATGTTCATTGGGAATTTGGCTATGATAGCACATTTCTCACCAGTTTGCATCTGGTTCATCTGTATGATGTCGTGTATACTTCTGTGAATATAAATTTACCATTTCACTACAGAGTAGGTGTAAGAGGGATCTTTAAACTTCAGGCGTTTTTCCAAGGTCAGTATCTATGGTAGTAACTCCTCAGTAAGGGATCCAATGCCAATCTGCCTGAATATACAGTAATTTCCCAAAATAGTCTTCAAAACAGTTGTGTGCATAGGCACTTCTACAGTCTGGCCCATTCTCCACTAGAGCTTTTGCTGAGCAGTGTGCACCAAGTCCATCAGTTTCTTATAGCCAACCTGGAGTTCAGGTAGATAAAATACCGCTTCCTTTCTTCAGGTTCTGTTTTGCTTCCTTCAGGATGCCGTGATTTCCACAGGATTCAACTGCTGAGGTTTTTTTCTTTTTTTTATTCTACCAATGCCTTTTCTTTTTTCCTGGGAAGTGTAGTAATGTCTTTGTTTCCTTGCAAGGCAAGTCTCAAGTCTTACGACACAGGTTTTAGGCATTGTTTGCCTCATGCTCTTTCATGTCCTCTTTCAATGATCAATAGAAGGAAAATTTGCAACATCTTCCATATGAATTTCCCCTTTCTTTGCAACAGCTCTGGTCCTGAATTTTCCACAAACATAACTCTTTTATAAAGATGTAGGCCAAATCCACGGTTCCCAAAAATTCTGACTGTACAGCAGTTTCCACTGGGAGATCATCTAGCTGCACCCAAGGATTTATCTCTAATGTCACTGTCATCTTCTGTAACCCCAAATTCCCATGTTAGTAATTGGTGACTGGGAAAAGACTGATGAACACTGCCTCCCATGGGGTGCTCTTGGAGGTAGGGTATGGGCATGTCCTTTGCATACTACTGATACAGCTTCCTTCCTCTCCAGTTTGCTCCCTTTGCAAGATGAGCACTGTACCCCACTTAGACCTTCAGTCACCCTCCAAACTCTAAATGTGCTGTCTGAAGTCACTGTTCAGAGTTCACATGAGCCAGACTTCTCTTACTTCAGATGCTCCCTATGCAGTCCACTGAAATGGTTCTTACTAAGTTTCTAAAGATCTGCGCTGACCAGATTTTGGGGTTTATGCTCCAGCCTCAGCTTAGTGTTTAACTGTATCTTGGTTGCTGTGTGCATATGAGATTAACAGTCTTACCTTTAGATTGTAAACTCAATAACTGGGAATTGTCTTTGTTATATGTGTGCAAGACACCCAGCAATATAGGTAGTGCTGTAATGTTGTATTTGCAATGATTTCTGATTGTTAAGTATTTCTACTTTAACTTGTTGTTATCACTGAGAGTAGCTGTAGTAATCCTTCCTTAAAAGAACACAAAATTAAATGAACTAAAAAATTTATAATTTCAAGCCTTTATCCACTTGTTTTAAAAGCTGCTAAACTGTTGAAAATCTAGATTTGGAGAAAGCACTGCAACTAAAATTAAGGGTATCAAAGCATGTCAGCAGCTGAAGGCTGTCAGTACCAATGTGAGGGGTGCCTTCAGAGCTGGCTGAACAAATTCTGACAGTGGCAACGCTGCAGTGCCCGTTATCAGAAATGTGTCATTAACTTAAAATGTCCTTTTTCTAGATGAGAGTCTAGAAGGCTCATGGCTGAACAGGAATGAAAACATACATACTCCAGGGACACTGCAAGCACCGCAGCTCACCTCAACTGTCTTGAGAGAGAACACTAGACAAATGGGAGAGCAGATCCAGGAGCACGAGTCGGAGCAGGGATCTGAACAAGATTTTTTACACAAGTAAGTGTTGGAATTTCAGTATCAAGCACAAAGAGCCTGGCAAAGGAGTTACATGTTCTTTACACAGAAAGTCTTAGTCTGTGGCTCCATATATACCACATTTATGTGCAAAACCTGGAAATGTCTTGGCTATAGCTCAGCAATACTTTATTTTCAGTTCCCAGGAAAAATTTGTTGTCATGAAATCATGGTAGAAGTTCCGTATGTTAAAATTACCTCACAGCATAACTATATGGTTATGGATAAACCTTCCTAGTGTTTGTGCCCGCAGGTTGGATTGAAGTGTTTCTCTGGAAGACCTGTTAGATGTTCTCTTTTCTTGCCCTCTGCCCTTTGTCATAGTGCAGTTACTGGTCTCCAGGCATCCTAAGGATTTCTTGTAAATCAACTCTTCAGTCCAGTTCTAGCTGCTGAGCTGGTATTTCCTGTTTCTGGGATAATTGCCCTCTGCCAAGTTTATCTTGCCCTAAATAATACACAGGTTTTGTCTATGTATTTTTGTCACCCAATTCCTATTTTATCAATCAATCACCTCCATTTAGAGGGGAAAGAAAATGTTGGTTATTAGCTGACAGTACCTTAAGACTAGAGGTCTTCAGAGAATGTTATGATGTGCTATTTCCATTAATTTGAGAATACAGAATAACAATATCTGTTTTGGAGACTATTTTTATAACTTTTATAGCTGAATGTACTGGATCAAGCTGTATTAAAAAGTCATATTACGCTTGCCAGATGAATGAGGTCTCAACCAATGTAGTGTAGTGTAAACCAGCCAGATTATGCCTCTTGGTTTTCCTCCAGATTTTGTCTGCCATGTTTTTCTTGATATATGTTCCCCAGGTTCCCAGTGCTTACTGAACATGCACTCACCCTGCTTGATCCCTGCTTCATCTTAAACTTTCCTGCTTCATCCTGCATTCTTTAATCATAGTTTTTTTTAAATAGAAATAATTAATAATGGTCATTTTTGCCTCTGAAGGTAAAATATTCTGCAAAACCAAATAAAATAAAAACAAAATTTAAAGAAAAATCCAACTAAAGTATCTAACAAAATTATCTAACTAAATTTAACAAAATCTAACAAAATCATTTACCAAAATGGAACAAAAGCTACCAAAACCATCTAACAAACTTAACTAAATCTAACAAAAAAAATCTACCACAATCTAACAAAATCAAACAGAATCAATTAAATTTAACAAAATCTACCAAAAGCATCTAAGAAAAATTAACTAAATTTAACAAGTTATCAAAATCTAACAAAATCTACTAATCTAACCATCTAATGAAATTAACTGAATTTAACAAAAGCTACCAAAATCTAAAACAAAATTAACAAAATCTATCAAAATCTAACAAAATAATCTAATAAAATCTAAGAAAAAAATCAAATCAACTAAATCTAACAAAAACTGCCAAAATCTACCAAAAGAATATAACAAAAGCTACCAAAATAATTAACAAAATCTACCACATTCTAGAAAACCAACTAAATCTAACAAAAGCTACCAAAATACTCTAACAAAATCTAACAAATACATCTAACAAATCTAACAATCTACCACATTCTATCAAAATCTAACAAAAGCTGCCAAAATCTAACAAAAGCTAGCAAAATCATCTACCAAAATCTAACAAAATCTACCAAATTCTAACAAAATCTAACAAAACAATCTACAAAAATATACAATAAAAACCTAACAAGAACTGCCAAAATCTACCGAAATCTAACATAACTACCAAAATAATCTACAAAAAAATTAACAAAAATCTAACAAAAGCTACCAGAAAAATCTAACAAAATCTACGAAAATCTAACAAAATCTACCACATTCTACCAAAATACAAAACCTAACAAAAGCCACCAAAATAATCTAACAAAATCTACCAAAATACACCAAAATCAACTAAATCTAACAAAACCTACCAAAATAATTTAACAAAAATCTAACAAAAACTACCAACATTACCAAAATTTAACAAAACCTAGCAAAAATCTACAATCTAACAAAAGTACCAAAATAATTTAACAAAAATCTAACAAAAACTACCAACATTACCAAAATTTAACAAAACCTAGCAAAAATCTACAATCTAACAAAAGTACCAAAATAATTTAACAAAAATCTAACAAAACCTACCAAAATATTCTACCAAAATCAACTAAATCTAACAAACCTACCAAAATCTAACAAAAGCTACTAAAATCTAAAAGCTACCAAATTCATCTAACAAAATTAACTAAATTTAACAAAATCTAACAAAATCTTCAAAAAGTTACCAAAATAATCTACCAAAAGCTACCACAATCTAACAAAATTAACTAAATTATCAAAAGCTACCAAAAGCTACCAAAATCATCTAAAAAAATTAACCTAAATCCAACAAAAGCTACCAAAATCATCCAACAATATTTAACAAAAATCTAACTAAATTTAACAAAATCGTATTACAAAATTTAATAAAATTGAACAAAATCATTAACAAAATTTAACTAAATTCAACTAAATTAGCTAAATTTAACAAAAGCTAGCAAAAGAATTTTTAAAACTATAACAAAACTTAACAAAATGTAACAAAATCATCTAACAAAATTATCTTACAGAATTTAAAACCCAATTAAATTTAACAAAATTTTTTAAAAAATGACAAAATCTAACCAAATTAACAAAACCATCTTACAAAATTTAACAAAATTATCTAAGAAAATTAGCTAAATGTAACAAAAGCTAACAAAATCATCTAAAAAAAGTCATCTAACAATATTTAACAAAATCTAAATTATCTAAATTGAACAAAATTTAACAAAATCATCTAACAAAATTCTTACAAAAATCTAACGAATTATCTAACAAAAGTAAACAAAATTTAACAAAATTATCCAATGTACCAAAATCTAACAAAATTATTTAACAAAATGCAGCAAAATTATCTCACACTTTAAAAATAATTAAAATAAAATAGTAAAATAATAAAACCTGAGGTTGCTTTTCAAGAACCGCCCTTAGTTTACTACTGTTGCCTTGTGCTGCAATATACATATCAGATCTGTTGCTGTATACCTCTGGATTTAGATGGTGCAGCATTTAAGGTATTTACATGTGGGTTAAGTTAGTGGATGCTAATCAGGGTACATGTCAAAAGCAGTTTGGTTTTCATGTTGTGTGACATTTTTAAATGTGTGTCAGTTACTAATTTGGATCTATTCTTGCTCGTATTTTGTCTGATCTGTGACAGCGAAGTAGGATTTAGTGGTATTCCCACTTCAGGTGTGTCACACTAATGAATGAGCAATGTTGCCATTTTATGTAGCTGGTTTTATTACAAGAATTAAGGGAATTTTTTTTCTTTGTGCACACATTCAGTGAGAGGAAACAAGTTCTATAAGGGAATCCGTAAGACATGTACAATGATGGGATGTGATTACATATCTTAATCTGAAGCACGGCCAGACCCAATACTTGAGTAGATGGATACTGTCTGAACAGCCAACTCAAAACTGTTTGTGTTCTCAGTCATAACTGTGCTTTGTTCCTTAGTCCGCAGATGCAGATATCTTGGTTGGGCCAACAGAAGCTAGAAGATTTAAATCGAAAGGACAGGACAGGCATGAACTACATGAAAGGGAGAACTGGTGTAAGGCACGCAGTGTAAGTGTTCACAGCTTCCTCATCTCCAGACCGGAACCATTTTAGATGACAGTGCCTCAATTTAAATGTCACCATTTCTGGGTTGCTGCCACCAACTTCTGTGACATTTGACCTCTTGTTAATGAAGGCAGAGTAACAGCTCTGTGATGCTGGAATGGACACTGGGCCATGTGGCTCTCTAGCTTCTGCTTCCAGCCATGGCCATAAGCAGGTGCCCAGTGAACAGGGCAGACACAGCACAATTCCCTGCTACTCTCTCCCAGCCTTCAACTTGTTCCATTTCAGGGGGTTCCCTGATTTGTCTGGTAAGTAATTTCCCTATGAACTCATCCAAGTTGTTGCCAGCCTTCCCCTGAAGCTGTTGAGGCTTCTTTCTTCTACATCATCTTTTGCCAAGGTGCCCCCCCAAGCAGCTAATGGAGGGACCACACATGGGTGAATGCTGAAGCATTCTGTTGTACAAAGTGCTTTGGTGCTGATCCAACCCACTCTTCCAGAACATCTTTCAGGATGGGGGCCAGAGGCTCCAGTGAGATCAAGTCCTCAGAGTGTTAGAAACTGGTCTTGGATTCGCTGCTGGATTTCCAGGGATCCTGGCACCAGTGTAATTCTCTTCTGGAAAAGACAAACAAACACAGTGAGGTTACTGCCCTTCTCTTGTTAGGGACAAATTTAATTACTGTTCATAATGGTATCACACAGGACTTGCTGCTTTAGCCCCTGCAAGCGCTAGGTTTGGTTTTACATGAGATTTTCTTCCAGTTAATATTGCAGAAAGCACACTGGCTTTAGTGTCAGCATAAGGATCTATGGGAAGGCATTGAGGGATAGGATTTCTGCATTCTTTGTAATGATGAATATCATGGGTGAGGTTGAAATGACTTTTTCTTTCTCGTTATTTAATCAGACGAGGTCTAATGGAAGATGACGCTGAGCCCATCTTTGAAGATGTAATGATGTCCTCACGAGGTCAGCTAGAGGATATGAATGAAGAATTTGAAGACACAATGGTCATTGATCTGGTCAGTAAATCTTACTAATAGCAAGTTTAAAATGGATGAGAGGTAACTTACAAGGAATTTTAGAAGTGCAAACAAAAAAAATGTCAAGATTTTGAGCCAGATTTCTTGTCTGAAAGAGCAGAAATTATCCAAACGCTTCCTAGAACTTACAAGTACAGATCCAGGAAGGTGAGCTGCTCATCACCCAACACTCTCAAATCTTCAGGGCTGCTCTCCATCCAGTCTCCACCCAGCCTGTATTTGTGCTTCAGACTGCCCCAACCCATGTGCAGGACCTTGTACTTGGCCTTCTTGAACTCCATGGGACTTGCAGCAGCCCATCTCTCCAAGGGCCCTCTGGATGGCCTTTTCCTTGTAAAATAGGAAAAAAAGAGCTGTTTGCATTATACATTTCACCATTTTTATCCTTTCCTATTTCTCCTTTTACATCCAAACAATAAGGCATGGGTTGCTTTAGGACTGGACTAAAGAAAATTTAGGCAATAATTCAGTTGCTGCTGCTGAATACCAAGGTTAGTGCTAGCATCGAATAAGTAAAATCTCTTCACTAGTAATCCAAGGCAAGGAAATGAAGGAATTTGATCAACATGGTGAGGATCACATTTAATCTTACGTTCTTAGGGAAAGA
>NW_009923472.1:177323-207353 GCF_000696875.1 Nestor notabilis
TAAAGGATTTAATTCTCAGAAATACTATTAAATCTTAAGTACCTTTTTTTTCTTCTAAACCCATTTTTTGTTGAGGTCAGAGCTGAAACTTCACCATAAACCTAAAAGCAGAAAGACAGTTAAAGGACAGTTTTTATGCAGTGTGTCCTACAGTCCTAAAACAAAAACATTCTTAAATCAGCAACAGCCTCAGGCCAGTCCTTAGCTGTGAGTACAGACTTAAAATTACTTCAGCATTACTTCAGCTTTCACCCCAGGCCTTAAATAAAGCGTGAACGTAAGAAGCACTCCCCTATGCCAGGGCCTACCTTTATATAAGACCTTCTAGGAAAGCCCACGCAAAGCCAGATGCATCCGCTGGCTGCAGAGCCATGTGAATCCTTTGTGCCCGGGCAGTCACTGCTACCTTCTAAACCCGCTGCCTCCTCTTTTTAGCCACCTTCAAGAAACCGGCGAGAACGGGCTGAGCTGAGGCCAGACTTCTTTGACTCTGCGGCTATCATTGAGGACGATTCAGTAAGGCTTTACTAGTACCATTCCCTGTTTATCTGTGGTTCTTTCTGATGATTGTTACACCTCATTGATTACTGTTTTTTAAATCATTTTTCTAGGGATTTGGGATGCCTATGTTCTGAAGTCTGGTGAAGACATTTTACAAATTTGGAACTCTATTGTTTAGAGCTAGAGGCCTATATACTGTGATAGCTTGTATGAAAACCACATTTTTGATGTGATACGGTTTGATTTTTAACCAAATGATTGAGGTCAATCCCTTTTTGTAGTGACAGAAAGAAGAGGAACTTCTTAATGACAGAAAGGAATGTTGGCCAATCCAGTCACCTCAGAAGGGCTGACCTGAAAAATCATTTGTATCCCTGTTCTTGACTGTCCTAATACAGATATTTTTTTTTTCTGGATGAGGAGGAAGTTTTAAATTGTTAAGACAGCTGTCGAAATAAACACTGTTCTACATATGTTTTCTGAAAACAACATTGAGTGAAAACAGAACTTTTTAACTTTATTTTTCTGCTGTACAATTTAAAACAGTTTTAACATTTGCCTTTTTATGTTTTAAGAGCTAGCCATTTTTATTAAACCTATGCCTATCAGCCATTGACTAGCGATGATGCTATAAGCAGGTCATTCTGGCTACAGAAAAGTGTTTTTGAACACACTGGATTTGATTAACATTATGGTACGCTTATATCCTCTCATAGGCATTGAGAAGAACACTCTTATAGAAGAGGTTAGAATTCTAATGACGTGCATCTCTGCCAAAAAATTTCAGATTCTGATATGATAAACCCAGATTTTATACTCTTGAGAAGATTTATTTTTATTTATAATGGGACATAAAGTAAGAGATGTCCGTGAAGCCACTTTTCCAACAGATGCTGTGTAACATTCATTTTATATAGCACACGGGGACACAAAAACAGTAAATTTTCTATTGGTACTTGCTCTGTGCATTTTTAGCAACTTATACCAGCAAATAAAGTATTCTCAGTAAAACACACAAATGGTTCTCAAGTAATCACTTTGCTGTTTTTACTACCTACTTCAAGCCCTGCCAACCCAAAGTACATAAACAGCAACTTTCCTAGTCAAAAAAGAAGTCAAGGGTGGGGGAAAGGAATCACTTTAGCATAACTAAAAGCAATTTTAACTGTACCATAAACAAAGTCTACTTTCCGTGCCGTAAATACCCTTTTCCGCTATTTTTGTAAATTAATTTTGCCAGTTAGAAGTACTGTATGTGCTGCATAGAAATTTGTGCTTAGATGGTGAAGTTCTTAAGCTTACAATGGAATACAGCTACATTTTCAGTGTTAACTGTGCATATTAAGAGTAATTCTTTGGGAGAGAAAAAAGATATGATTTTTCAAAAAACTTAAAAACGTCAAAAAAAAAACCAACCCAAAACATTCTCAGCTAATTCATTGTAATAAGAGATTTTTCAATGTCTTCAATAATTTGGAATTCCGTTATGACTCTGCCTAGTAGCTGCTACTTAGTTAAAACTGGCCCAATACCGGAGGTGCTGCCCATCCACGACTTGCACTGACTCTAGGATCTCAAAGAATCAGCCCCAAAATGTTAATCTTCCTTTCCACGTTCTAACATTAGCATTTGAGCCATGAGGCAGATTGACCCACTTGAAGCACAGCAGGTTTAGAGGTGCTTTTTTTGGTTTTTTTATAGCAACTGCAGAATAATCATGGAGCTTTTTTTCTGTTACGAGCTTGTTGAAAAACAAACCAACATGTCACTGCCCAGTGCTTACTTGCTGGGAGGGGAAAAGATCTTAAAAACAAACCCGCCTTTCACTCAGCTGAGGTTTGTTTCTTACAACATGTGCAGTTCTCAGACATGGTTGCCAAAAATGTTTGACTAGGTAATTCAGCCATTCCTCAGATGGTGGTTGGGTAATGTATAAAACCTGAGAAGTACCTGGAACCTTATAAAATCACGTTACCTCCCTTCTTATTCTGTCCACCCCAAAAGCAATAGGGTGGGCAGGAATGGCTGCATTAAATTGTCATCACAGTAACCCTGTGAGCAAAGAAGCATAATAAATGCTGCCTGGTTTGAGTCATAGTCTCAGACAAACCTTGTGCTTCACAGTCCTCTGTGTGGAAAACTGATTCCTAATTTAACGTTGTAGAATACTGTATAACAAACATTTATTATCACGGTACCTGCAATGGGTTTCCAGTTCAGTTTGCAGTCAATAGGTTTTTGTATTATGAGTGTCTCCTTGATTGGTTTTGCTAGTAATTCTGTAAATTGTACATTTACAATATGAGGTTTTTTTTTTTCCTTTTGTACAATTTAAAACTGATGCTTCACCTTTCATTTAATAAACTATTCAAAATCATGAGTATGATGAGCACCCTCTTCACTATAACTTTCTTTTAAATGCTCGTTTGGACCATCACATCTCACCATCCCATTTCTTAGTAGCCAAAGGAAATACTGAAAGGTCGCTCTCGCAGTCCAGGCTTCACACCCTGATTCCATAAGCTACCTCACCCACTCAGCTGCAGCACAAAGGAAAACTCTGCCTGCTCTTTTTTCCCCTCTACTCTGGTGGATTTTTGGATTTTGGTTGATCTGGGAGGGGTTTATTGTGAAATTGCTGTGAATCTGGTAAGTCATCACCCAAGTTGGGAGAGTTGCTTTGTTAAAACTTAACGTTGTCTGAACTGTCACAAATTACGAGGAAAATCTCACCTTCCTGCCCTGTATGTCTGAAGTGAACTGGACAACATGCTAAAGGCTTAGAAGGTCCATCAAGCAGCTGGGCTAAATGGAGTTTCACAGACCCTGCGATGAAAGTCCTTTTGTTATTTCCCATGCGTCAGAGAAAGGTGCCATGGTTGTCCAACCCATGAATGATTTCATCTCTGTAGCATTAAAGAAAAACTGACTTATTTCTCACCTGGCCCACTTCTTAAAGAAAATCATCTGAGTCAGAGAAAGGAACAAGGTGCCACAGGTGAGGAACAGGGATAGGATTCAAGGCCTGAATTGCACTGTAGGACTACTCCCGAGACACAGCCCAAATGCTGCATCTCCAACTGCTTGTAAGTGATGCTCAACTCCCAGTGCACTGTGGAACACAGTAAGTAACAGTATGTAAGTCACACTTCTAAGTTCAGGGGCTGCTCTCTGTTGAAAGGATTTGATTTTATTTCTGTTGTTTCTGCAGGTGAATGGAATTCAAGAGAATCTCAAGTAGTGTGGCCAGAACAGCTTGCCAGTGTGCTTCCAAAGCATGGTGCTACTAGAGCGACTGACTGCTTGGGAATCATGGGGATATAAAAGCCAAGCTCTTGTCCTGGCAAGGAACAGAAGAGAGGATGAAGTCTATAGAACTAATGAGGTTAGGAAACAATTAAGAAAGGTTGTATTTTACTCTTTGTGACAATAACAACTGGGTTTCTTAGTGTTTCCTCCTGACACTGGGCAGGCTGAAGAAACTATGTGTATTGCTTCACTTAATACAGCTTTTGCCTCTAAGCCTGGCACAGCCACCAGCAACTCTCAATTACTAATTACATCTGAAAAATCCTCTTGGTCCTTACAAGCTACAGCTTCTCTCACAGTTACTGAAGAATTCACTTCATAGCAATGACCCCCACCATATAACATTTCAGTTTACCTTACCTTGTTGTTGCAGCCAGCTCTGTTCCCTGGGGCAGCAGGTACAAGCATCTGCTCATAGCATGTGTTTCTGCTGCGGTACCACCAGGTACATTCCTGAAGGTAGCTTCAATGTGTCTGCAGCCAGGATGGACAGTATATCTGTAACATGAAGACACTGCCTCTAGCTAGTACAAGAAACAGTGGAGCTGGGACTCATACTGGAAATACTCCTTCTGTACTGTGTTTTCAAATGATTTTTAGTTGTTGTCCTCCCCCACCAGGTACAGACTCCACGCTCCATGGCTGTACTCACTTGGGCACCAGCTGCACCCACCTGGGAAGAGATGCTACCTGCCAAGTTGCCATCTTGTCTTTCTTCCACTTCAGGCACATGTTTGGGGAGTGAACAGCAGCAGCTGCAGCGTGCAGGTAGGGTAGTTCTCTGTCTTCTAATACACTGCCATAAATTACTGAGGTTACTTCTAACTGACAGGTCATTAAAGAAGTTCATGTGCTTGGCAGCTGTTTGCAGTAGTGCTAAACATGCTGACAGCTGTTATTCACTACCTTCTGGGGCTGTAGTTAAAGTACAGCTTCTTAGGAGCAGAGTGAGCACAGGGACCAGGGCTGATCATCTGAAGTAATGCTATTGCAGTGGTTCCTTGCAAGTCTGGCAAATAATCATAGAAAACAGTTAGACTGGAAGGGGCCTCTGGAGGTCTCTGTTCCAATCCTCTGCTGAGGGAGAAGAGTCCCCCATGCCCAGGGAGAAGAGTCCCTCATGCCCAGGGAGAAGAATTCTTGTGTCCCACCAGAATTGCCTTTTCTCCAACATGGGTGCATTGTCTCTTGTCCTTTGAGAGGAGACTGGCCCCACAGCTCTTAATTACCTGTGTCACAGCCTGGAGGTCACTGATACCAACCCAAGACCCAGTGCTCCTGCAGCCAACATGTAAAAGCTGCAAGTTAGGACAGTCTAGCAGAGGAACAGAACAGGTTAGTCTGAGACTGGCAGGGCCTGGATTCCAGTGCACTGAAATCCAAGCTCAGGATTTTTCTAAGTCTGTGGCACAGGAAGTGGAGTCAAGACTCCAAAGGTGGACCCAAGGCTAGACTTGAACTCACCAGGGTCTGACTCCTGAGCAGTGAGAGGTTGCTGCAGCTCTGCCTGCCCAAGCCACCTCCACGGCCTACAGGATGGAGCAGCCCACAGAGCATCTGACCTTGTGCAATTCGTAACAACTCACCTGCAGCAGGCGTAACAGGTTGTGTCGATTATTAACCCACCAAAATGGGTTTGTAGAGATGAAGTGATAAGACCCCAAATTAAATACGTACTATGATTTAATGGTCATTAGCAAAATCAAAATGAGAAGACTATTTCCATTGCAAAGCAGACCTGCACTTAAACAGAGAGTATTTGTGTTCAGAATACTGCTGTGTCTTCCAGCATGGCCAAGCCCCTCCTCACGCTCACAGTGGGATATTGGCATGTTTCTTCCAGGGACTGGACTGTGTTTTACTAGCCAGCACATCTAGGTCATGGCAGATGCGCATGCGGGTGGTTGAAGGTTGGATGATATCATCAACAAACCCTGGAAAGGAAAGGAAACAAAACCTGACCAACCATGAAGTGTTTGCTTGCTTCTCAGCCTGCTGTAGCAAGGCTGCAGTGTCAATCAGCTAAATCAAAACAGTTCTTGGAATAGGCAGTTCACAAGTTACAAATTAACTTAAGAAGATAATTTAAACAGCCTGAAAAGGAAAGATTCCTGTGTCAGCAGTTTTTAGATTAGAAACATTTGGAGGTTTTAATTTTTGCAAAAGTTAGCAAGCAAAAAAATGTTAAGGAGGGGCTTTATGCACTGAGTACTGCACCTGTTACTGCAGAGGTTTAGACATACAATCTCCTTCCATTTACTACTATTAGTCTGACTAAAAGATTTAGAAGTACTGAGCAGAAGAGACATCCCTTGACTTTGTACATGCAGGGAGCTGGGTATTTTCTGGCTCAGACAGCAGTAGTAGATAGCCTGTTGCAAAACCAGAGAGAGGGATATACCATGCACAGTGGTTATGGTAGAAAACAACTTGGCTAAGTCTTCCCAGCTCTGTGGCGCTATTAATGGGATTTAAATGAAGTACAAACCCTATCAACAGAGTAAAGCCAGCACAACTGGAAATGGAGAGTGCCAGCTCCAGAGCCTACAGAACTGCCTTCCACAGCACTTCAAAGCCAGAAGGAAAAACAGTGGGAAAATTTACTCCAGAGACTCCTGGGTAACATCACTAAACTGAACCAGACTCTGACCCTTTCTTAAGGCTACTGACAAATTGATTGTCAAAGCATCTGTACTTCTAAGGGAAAGGCTGAGTTCTGAGATGCTTTCCAGTGTCTATGAAATTGAAAATCTCTTTTCAGTGCAGTGCCCACATCTTACCAGTCTCTTCCCAGCTGAAGATGTTTTGTGTTTTTTCCACAAGCTGTGGTCAAGCATCACCATTCTGACTCAGATACAAATGTCACTAACAAGAAATTACTCAACAGCTACAAATTAACTACATGCAGTGACAAACTCAGACAGGGAATACAAAGTGTGAGATAACAATACCTCTCATGGCAGCAGGAAAGGGGTTTGCAAACTTATCCACATATTCTGCCTCTGCATCTGCTTCTTTTCCTCTGAAAATGATCTGGACAGCACCCTAGGAAGATAAAGTCTACATGTCAGTGACAGTAATTGGGCTCATACAAAGGACATTCGTGTGCTCTACCAGCCCCTTTCCCCCGCCACGCTGTATGGATGTGCATTCTGGTCAACTGCTTCAGAGCCAGCGTGAGAGTCAGCCTGGATTTACCTTTGCACCCATCACTGCCACCTCTGCAGTAGGCCAGGCATAATTTGCATCTCCTCTTAAATGCTTTGAACTCATCACATCATAGGCACCCCCATAGGCCTGGAACAAAAACCAAGGGATTAATTAGTGTGAAGTTGCTCACAGCAGCAATAGCCTTACATTCCTCTTGCAGCTTTTACTATTCCAAAGACAAGCAAGTGGGGCTAAATTTTACCTGAAAGAGACCATAAGCGTCTCCATTTTGCTACACTCTCTTAAGACTAGATATCTCTTCAACTAGAACCACAAAAAGCAAGGAAGGGGGTTGCTGGTAATTAAGACCCTTGTTGATGGCAGCTAGGGAGGAATCACCATGTATCTTGAACAGCAGGCCTCAAGCCACACTGGGCACATGCACACAAACAAACAGCGTGCTTCCGGAATTTCCTGGCCAGGGAATGCAGCTCTCGGGCTCTGCAGCGCTCCACTCTGGTACTGGAAGCGCTCCAGACAGCGGTGATGAACAGATACTGCAGAGCAGACTGCAGTACAGTCTGGTGCAAGGCATTACTGAAAGCTACAGCAAGGCTGCAAACTTGGGGAGTAAAGGATGGCAATATTGAGAAGAATCAGAGAAGGCAAAGGCTGAGCAAGAAGGAAAGTAAACCTATCAGACAACTAAGCAGGAGGGACAGATCAGCAAAGAAAAAGCTAAGCCTTTTAGGACCTAGAAGATCTCTGAGCTTATGGCAGCATGGTATCGGGTACCTTGCAGAGAAAGAGGGGAAAAAAAATTAAATAGCAACAGTATATGGAAGAAGAGAAACCATGTGAGCATGAAACCTGCAGGCACAACGTAAGAAAGATACAGTCAGCACTGGTTTTGGAAAAGGAGACTGAAGTGGCAAGAACAGAGAAAGATCTGCTGTGTGCAAACAGATGGCATGTCCTCAGTGAGACAAGCTGGGTGACAGAGGACAAATATTTGACTGAAGGCATTCCAGGGAGAAAGCAAAGAGCAGAAACATGTGATTTTAGAGGAGTGCAGAGGCACAAGGAATGAAGGAGCTGAGGTAATAGTCTGAGAATAGAAGAAATGGCCTCTTGTAACTTGACATAAAGAGGTGTTACCAGATGGGACAAATGGAGATGTGACAACAGAAGCACAAGTGGGACAGATGGACAGAGCTTCACATAGCTAAAATTGCTACTAGTGAAAACAAGAACTCCAACAGAGCACCACGGAATCGTGCCAACTTACCTTTCTGGTGATGATAGTGATTTTAGGCACAGTTGCTTCTGCAAAGGCAAAGAGTAGTTTCGCACCATGACGTATGATTCCACCATACTCCTGAGCTGTACCTACAAATGACAAGGAAGTTTTTTCACTCCAGGGAATTCACAAAACCCCCTACGCAGTTTGGCATCATCATCTGTTACTGGCAGCAAACCTAACAACAACCAGAGCCCTGTTAATATCCAGAAGAAGGCAATACTAGGCAATGGTCTCCGTCAAATACTGAGCAACACTGTGGAAAGACTCTCACCAAAAGCAGCATGTATTTGTAGATAAGGTCACATAGAACCAGAACACTCGCCAGATGGTATCTTCCTAGGAACAAAATACAGTTACATCATTGTCAGGACTTCAACTGTGACTAGCAGTGAAAAACACAACCTAGATTCACTTCTCCAGAAACCTACTCGTCCAAATCCCCTTTTTTCTAGGCCATACTGAAAGGCAGTTTGGCTGTCAGAGACCTATCCCAGCTGTCCTCCAAGCAAGCCCGATGATGGACCTTAAACAACAGAGCATGAATTCCTCTGCAAGGATTCTCACAGCAGGTGCTGCTGGGGAATGATCAAGTGCAGCAAACATGAATACAAGTCATTTGTTTTACAGAAGGTTCACCACAGTTCTGTCACAAACACAGGCCTCGTTGGCTTGACTTGGAAACAGCAATCCCATATGCTGTATTTGTAAGAATTCTGAATTTCAGACCACTGGATGTAACTACAGTTACTTTCTAGCAGTTTATCCACCTACTGCCTTTCGCTTTCAGCACCTGAGATAAGAAGAGCTCAAAGTACTCTAAGAAGTTAATTGATTTCTTTTTTAAACGTAAGATTTTAAAGAAAAACTCTTCAGTGAGCCGTAGTAACTCGCTGGATGGCCTGACTTTAATGCTTCCCTCAGTGTCATTTGAGTGTCTAATAACGTACAAATTATTACACTTAGAAATGCCTGTTCTCAGCTACAGCTTCACTTTTGGTTGTTGTTTCCCCTCCAGCCGGTGGGACTTGTCGAGCCTGCGGAACCTTCCCTGCAGCAGCAATGACAACCAGCACAACAACAGTGTGGGCACAGCTGGGATGTTCAGCCTGCACCGGAAGCTGCAGAGCGCTCGCAGACCGTGTGATCTACTCCCGGTCTCAGTTTCTAATTCACACTTTCTAATCTAAGTGAGTAGCCAGTCACTTAAAATACTTCAAGTGTAAGACCATTCAGTTGTTACTTGAACTATTTACACTGTCATACATGGCCAAGTAACAAACTCTTCTCATCATAGATTCAGCCCCAAACTTGTTCTCAATACATGTTTTGATCCAGCTATGGGTTATGAATGTCTTAAATGTCATTTCTCTGCACACCTATTAAAGTGTTTGTATCACTAACATTGATTATTCTTCTGTTCTGAACTGGGAGATGAGGTGACCACCACCTTCAGAATGTGTTACTTAACCTGAAATTTCTAATGCTATTGTACAGATCTTGTCAAACTCCTGAAAATACATCAGTTCAGGATCACTGCCAAGCCTCAGGTCTCCTCTTTTTATCTTTCTGTACTTCTGTTTATCTTCCACTCTCATACTTTCAAACCAACATTCTATTATGCAGTACTAAGTTACTACTTCTAATTAGCTATATGGAAATAGCTTTTGTCTTGGAGTCTGAGCAACTGTCCAAATCTAGATTCCTGCAGTGGCCCCTCAAGTGAACTAAGCTGCTGCTTGGTGACCTCAGAGGAGGAGGGGATGTCCCCAGGAGGAGAGAAAGGAGAGAGGCCAAGAGGAAAGAAGGTTCTGTTAACAGCTTCTGTATTGCCTCATTGTTAAAACATGTATCAAAGTAAGAACTGGAATGTTGACTCGTGACATTTTGATGCTTTGATAGCCATAGAGGCCTTGAGGCAAACCTTGGTTTATCCAACAGTTATTAACCTTATATATTCAGTGGTATGAAAGGCATAGCATGTTTATCTGTATAACATTCACAGTCCTCTCACAACCTGTTTTCTAATAGGTCATTTTAATATTAACTGCTCATGCAGCCTATGCTGGAAAAAGTCTGATCTCAGACCTTTCCTTACTGATTCATGTAAAGCTTCGACTATGGGCATTCTTTTATCTAAAAAATGCATTGGAGCATGAAAGAACCAATGATACAGAGAGGGAAGTTTGTGTATAGCTTAATCAATGGCAACCAAAGATGTACTTCCCCCCCGCCCCCCACCATAGCTTCATCCTTTTACACATTTGGGCATTAAGTACAGCAGATTAAGCTGGTTGATGAGGTAGATAGTTTCTCTTCCTGCAGCAAAGCTTAGAGAGCAACATGGGCCTGTACTAGCTCAGCAACTCCAGTGCTGAGCACTCCTAGTGCTGCTTTGACCAGCGGCCTCCCTGACCACAGGAGAATCAGCAGTGCTGTGTTCTCATGTAATCCTAACCAGAGGGCTCAGAACCAGTGTGCTGGACTGCTTTCCACTGCCTCTTGGGCAGCAGCCACAGTCTTTGCAGGGCCTTCTGCTACCACACTATCCAGGTTACAGGCTTATAAATAAAACAGCATCTAAATAAAACAGCTGAGCATTTAAAGGGACAGGGAGTCTCCTTATAATAAAACAAACAGTGCAACTTCCATACCGTTTATGACAAGGGCAGCATCTCTAGGAAGTGCAGAGGTTTTTCTGTAGACAGGCCATAGGCACAGCTGTGCAATTGTGCTGTAATTCCAGACAGTAGGACAGAGCCTTCCAGAGCGTGATATACCCACAGTCAGCCCTGGCCAACTGGTCATCTCAGCATCTCTATCAGACTGCTAAACATTCTGCATCAACTTACTGCATGAACTGGCCCTCTCCTCCAGTAAGCCCTGCAAAGCCTTGTAACCTCAGAACACACTTAGTGGCATGGTTTAGGCACTTCTTTCATTTTTCTGCAGTTTCTTGCCTATTTCAATCTCCTTTTGTAATAACTTTTGTACTTAGAATACAGTTTCTGTCCCAAAAGTGGGATTTTAAAACCTGGGTTATTTAAGTCTAAGGTAAAGTAAACTAAAGGTCTTCTCACAGAGTTATTAAAATTAGTTTTTTAACACCAACCTCACCCTGCAATGAGGTAAGATATAAAAGCAAGGCTTACCTGGCAAAAATCCAGGAACATCCACAAAAGTGATCAGTGGTATGTTGAAAGCATCACAGAAACGAACAAAGCGGGCTCCTTTCACAGAAGAATTTATGTCTAAGCATCCTAAAGTTAAGAAAACAGGTAAGGTGTTAACAATTCCAGTGATCTGCTAACGGCAGTAATTCAAGACAAAAATCACACTCTTTTAGCTTTACTGTCTTCATAAAACAGAACAAAAGCTTATCTCTAGACAATGTGGAGATAATCTGCCATGAAGTCTGCCTGGTTTAGAACTAAGATTCGAGTATAAGCTACATTCAAGGGGAACTCAATTCATTTGTCTGAACGCTGTGCATAAAGACTTTCTATCCCCCAAAGCAGCAGTTCAAATTCATTATATTCTTGCAATTTGAAATATTTTTTCTGTCATTTTATCTTTATTGATATTGTTCAGACCAATCATGTTGAAAGGCTACAGCGTTCTCCATTGAAAAAAATTAAATAGTCCACTAATATTGTGAGAAACTTCAGTGGGTTTTGGTGCAGTGTATTTAGAATTTATTATGTGCTGTTATATTAAGCTAAACCACATTTTGTGTAAAAGTATCTACATGAAACATTAAAAGCCAAATGAAGACTAAAGTAATATTAAAACCTGCTGTCTAGTATCTCCATAGTCATATCTTGTCAAGATTACAAAAGAATAACATCATACTGGGTCATCTGATTTTCCCAAACAAAAAGGCACAAAAATTAAAAACAAGGAACAAAACAGAAAGTCATGATTGGTGACAGTTTCATACCGGATTTGTACAGGCAGCTCTAACCTGATGCTACTTTGGGTTGGTTGCCCACTATCCCAACAGTTCGTCCATTCATCCTGGCAAAGCCAACAACAATATTCCTGGCATAGGAAGGCATGATCTCAAAGAATTCCCTTTCATCGACAACCTAAAAGGATGAGAGGCAGAGCCATTATAAGGGCTGACATAGATACATACATACATATATATATGTATGTGTGTGTGTGTGTATATATATATATATATAATTTCTTTACAGAGGCAAACACAAAATCAGTTATGTCAGTATTGCAACTTCTAAAACACATCAGAATTCACATAATTAAAACGGAGAAGACGACAGACACCTTTTAGTCCCCTTTTCAGCCTTCATTCCAGGATTTAACTAGTGCTGCACTTATCAAAACTGCCACTTTGGCATTCCATCAGTGAACACCTGTCTGATGCTTCCTCTCTAACAAGCCATTTTCCTAGCTTACAAGAAATTGGCATGTCAAATCAGATGTTAAGAACTGCTTTCTCGCAACTTAGTTACTGGCAGACTACATTTGCAAAGAACAAGTCCCAGTGATACAAAGCAAATAGTATTTCAGAGAGCTCAGGAACGCTCCAGGACACATTTAATACATACTCTACTCCCTTGCATGTTCAGAGCACTAAATTAACAAAGGCCAATACAAAATTCACATGTTCAAAAGAGATCATAATTACAGATGGAGCAGTAGCGACACCTATACATGGATGCCTACCTACAGTTTTCTACTAGAATTCCTTGTTTTCAACTGTTTATGACAACTTTGCCAATGCAGACTGCAGTTCGCCAGTCATTTCTGAGCCTAAGACAAATGAAAAGTAGTGAAGAAAAAATAGTGTTTTATTGAAGTAGTGTTATTTCTTTCCTTAATATTTCTCAAAGTCCATGGGAGAGCTTTGGGTTGTTTTCCTAATAATGATAAAACTTCTTTTATAACCATGTTCTCTGCCCGAGTGTTTAGACTGTGCTAACTTGTTAAAACTGGAAAAGTGAAGTACTCAAAGTTAGGCAAGAGAATTCCCAGCACTGCCTGTGCTGCTTTAACTAGTCACACATTGCAATACCGGCTCTCAGGAGTTTGTAAAACAGCAAGATGTTTCCATTTCCTTCTGTGCCAGCCTCCCAGGAGAGCTGCCTCACTGAATGAAACTTGAACATCAGCAATTCCAAGCTTCTGAGTGCTTGACTTGTCATTGAGTGCTCACCTTTTATAAGAAGGGACAGAATTCAAGACAGTAATTACAAGCTATGGGAAGTGGGGCAAGTGATAGAACTTGGGACAAGTGGGGAGAGGATTTCAACCCCAGAGATAAAACTGAATTACAGCATCTTTCATCTGTATAGTTACACATTCAGTGTAAAAAGACGGATCCTGAAAACAAGCTTTAGGATTCCTTTCATCTGCTAAAGTCTTTTTTTTTTCCCCCCCGTGTTTTTTGTTGTCCCTTCATTCATGGTTACTGCATAGGTAGAACAGTAACTTGTGAAGACTAAAAATAAACATCTCTTCAGCGCCATTCTATGGGTTTCTTCCAATTATTCACATACAGAATATAGTTTATCCATATTCATCTCACCAGTGCTCACAGTAGCAGACTTACAGAGTGTATGATATCCAGCATATCATAGGCTTTAGTAGATTCAATTGGGACAATCGTGTCCAGCTCAGGAGCCAAACGGTCACTGCAGAAAACAAGTGTGAGCAACAGTATTTACATGTCAGATGAACACCACCACCAAAAACTCAGGTAAACAATTCCACTTCTCAAGAGCCTTAATGGAAAACGCTTCTCCAATATGGGGAAAAGAAAGTGTCCTTTTGGTCTCAGGCAGTTGCACCTCAGTCCCCTGAGCGGGGGACTCACACACACACACACACACACACACACACACAGGGAGAAGAAAAGCCTGAGCTATCTCTTCCTGAAGGAGACATCTCTTCTACAGACACCTCTGCTCATGTACCATCTCCTGGAAACACCATTGCTCTCTTTGACTAGAGGAGCCTTACGTTATGTGTGGGGAACATCTGCAGTGGACACTGGAGGGAGGCACGTGGGACGCTGCAGTAGGGAACAGTTCAGGGAAAAGGATGTACAAGTGTCAAGCTGCTGGAACAGAAGAGCCTGCTTAGCCAGCAGCTCCAGTCCTCACAGCTAGACAAGCACAATGGTTTCTCCCAGCGGCAGAGCAAAGCCTCCTGTCATGTACCTGCACCTACTGTGCACACGCAGTTTAGGAGCCACACAGCTCAGATCCTTTCCCTGCCCGTACTGTGCACCTGTGATTTTCAATACAGGAAACCATTCCATACTTATTTCCCTGGCCACCAAACAAGTAGAGGTTCGGGGGTGGGGAAAACACATCCACTCTCAGCTTCTGTTTAAAGAATCTTTACTGTTATTCTGCTTAACAATGACTTGCTTCATATGGGGCTTTATATGTAACAAAACTGCTGCCTCCGTCTGGGCAGCTGACACTATCAGTTACCTCCATCTCTGATCACACTGGCTTCATTAAGGACCTGCAAGGACTGGGTCTCTAGATTCATTCAGTCTCAAGGGAGAGTGGGAGAGGATGGTGTAATTTTTATGAGTCACCACTGAGAAGGCTTCAGGGATTATTCTATTTGTGCTATTCCATAAAAAATACTGATCTATATTTGTTACAAATGGTGTTTCTGTGGAGTTCCTATTTTAACAGTGCTGTGATTTAGTGCATTTGAAACAAGACAACACAAGGCTCTAGACACCCAATTTAAAACCAAAGTGATCTGCAGATTGTCAAAATCAGACAGAAAACACTAGTAGTGGAAGCCCCACTGGCAGCTCTGTTCTCCCTCACGTACACAGGACTAGAGAGGCACAACTGCTTGCCGAGAGGCTGAGACACATCTATTAATAGAATAAAACTGAGAGCAACACTTCAAGTATTTTTTCCACATGATTAAGACTATTGCATGTAAATACTTCCATAAAATTATATAATGAAACCTTAATCTCATGAAAGCAACCACTTTTAACACACCAAACCTTGAGCTAGAAAAGATCCTACAGCTTCTTGTCCAGAAAATAGGTATGAATGTGCTCTAAGTTCCGTCCATTACCTGTGGTCCCCCAAAGGATAAGGAAAGTAGAAAAATGAAGTTACTGCTCCCATAAATTCACAGTGCTGTAGAGTTCTGAAGGAAACAGTAACGGCATTAAATACCCACACTCACAATGAAGACATTACCCAGGATACCACAAGCTTGACAATCTCCTTCAAATCATCACAGATAAAGGAAAGCTGGTGCCTGCTAGTAGAGTCACCAGACTCAAGAGGTTGAGAACTGTATTTCTTACAGATCCCAGTGAGCAGGAAGGAACTGCTGCTGCTCATCATCAGAGGAGTCATCTGAAACCCTTGACAGCTTGAGATACTCTCACCCAGAGCAACCGTGGTTTTCATTCAGTACAAAAGTGAAACACTGTTACCAAGAACTGATAATAAGCTCCTCCAGAAATCTGTATGAATACTTCAGGCCTTACAGAAAATGGAATTTGTTTACAGTCAAAGACACATGAAGGTAAAATCACACCGTACAACGTACCAAATGCAATGAACCAGACACCCTTCAACGGCACGACATTTAGCATTAGGTAACTTGGTACTGTAAGGAACGTTCTAACTCTTTAGAACCCAGGCCACTGACACCAGAAACGCCAAGCAACAGAAGGTTCAGCAATCAAGACTGGCATTTTTCAAACACCACAAAGAACCTACTTATCTAAAAAACTACATTTAATTCACATTATTCATGCCTTTTTCTCTGGTGTGAAAATGATGCAACAAGAAAGAAATTACTCTAGAAGGATGGGCTTTGATTGGAGCAATGTAAGGATCAAACACATCAATTCCAAGCATAAGGACTATTAAGGTATATCCAGATGAAATAATACCAATGCAAGCATTAAGCCCACAAATGGGATAAGTATAGGAGATGCTGCTATAAAAACAGGCAAATTTAACAAATAGATCTATCTTCACACATATAAAGGCTAGTAAATTCAAGTTATTAGTACAAATTGCATTCATTATACTGTGATCCTCTAATAATGTATCTGGTGCCTAATAGTGAACAATGCATTTCAGGTACCAGAGCAGTGATTTGTAAAACCAGAACCACCTCCAAAACCAAACCACCTCCCCAAGCTATTTGTTTCAAAGACACTGCAAAGAACAGTGAAGCTTTAAAAGAAGATAACCTTCCTGACTCACGTGGGAAGATCTTTAGGCAAGTAGGAGCCACAAGACATACATCACACACAGCTGTAGAGCTGAAAAGACCAAAGTCAGGCACAGCTCCCATAGAAGAGAGTGACAGCCTCTTATGGGTTCCCTACTGAAAGGGCTGAAGTGGGGGTGAAACTGGATCTCAGGTCAAAATTGTTTTACTCCCTTGACATTCTCTGTCTTTAGCACTACCCAGCAAGGCTGGCTACTCAAACAGCTGCCTCTCTGGCCATCCCTCAAATTCTTGGTAAAATTCTCTGATAAAAGTCCAGACAGTCGCTGGTTTTCTCCTCTTGAAATGACTCAAGTCCTTCCTTTGTTATGTTGTCAACTACACAAGGAAGCTGAGAGACAAGTACATACAACTTTTCTGCCTCCTTTGCTTCCTTGTTGCTTCCCCACCTGAAACCTTAACAAATAGATTTTGCCCAATAGACACATAACTGACAAAGCAGGGAAAGTTCTCCCCACTTGGGTTCATTGTGCTGTTTTCTGCCTTGCTTGCTTGATTGAAAGGACTGTGACAGCCCATCTGTACAGATTTCCCCAATTCTGTACGCAGCCTGCACAACACTGCTTTCAATCTCTAAATCTAACAGTGAGCATGTACACATGTACACATGCATGATAAAACACAACCCATGTTCACACACTGCAATGCGGAATTATCAGCCAAGATCCACACGCACAAAACACTCATCTTTGTACACTACTTGACCCAGAGAAGCCATGAAATTCAGTGGTCAGGGACCACAGATCTCAGTCTCCACTTACCTGGGGTCATGACATTCACAGACTGGTGCTGGATCACGGTTGCTAAGAGGTAAATAATTAAAGAACTCTCGGAGATTAAGTAAAGCATCTATATCATTCTCAAAGGCTCTGTGTGCAACTCCTGGAAAGAAAGAGTTAAGCAGTTAGTGAAATTATTTTGCAAGGTTTTGTTTTCACGTATGTACCAATAAAGATACAAAGTAGTAACAGCAAGATTTTTTAAAACCTGAGGTATTACCAATCGAGAGTTTTTAGCCACCAAATTTGACCAGTTAAAAATATCTAGAAAATGTGCAGCTTTATCAGACTTCCTCCTTAACAGGTCTGGATTGTTGATCTCATATTTAAAATAACTTTAACTGGTTTATCAACTGTCACAGACTCAGCTGGATTCCAGCCTTCTGGAATTCAGTCCAGGTTACTTTGCTGCGCTCAAGCTTTGGCCTACAAGTTCTTTTCTAAAGGCTGGATCTGAGCAGTGTCTCTGTATTTGGTACCATTCATCATCAGCTCAGTTCTCATAGAATTTGAGATCCCACAGTCATTTGGAGTCTCAAGAAGATCCACGAGTCACCAAATTTCCCCAGATAGAAGAGGTAAAAAAACAACCTTATCTCACATTGCCACTCAGTTTATAGTTCAGAGGTTCAATCGAGCATGTCAGTAAGCAAACAAGGGATTGTTAAGACTCTTTCAACCCATGCAAATTTCTGAACAACAAATAACAAAACCCCACACCACCCCAAGCCTGCTTTGGTAAACCCTGCCTCCAACAGTCTTTCCACTTCTACAATCTTTTGTGGATTTGCTACTTTCTCTTCCAAATTCCTGCACTCTCCTGTGCTCCCCGCTTTTCTTATTTTGTTTTCCATTATTTAAAAGGACTGGCAAGAGAACCCTATGCAGAGTAGGATCCGGTGCTTAAGGCTTTATCACTTAGACTCAAGTGACACTCCGGAGTACTATCAGCTGTTTAGCTAGAACTATGTCATTTACTTTAAAGAACAATTAGTGTGTTAAGTAAACTACCCAGCTCTCACCAGACACAGCAGTGTGCGTCTTTGCACCCCCAAGCTGCTCTTGGGTGACATCTTCATTGGTAACACTCTTAACTACATCCGGGCCAGTGATGAATAGATAGGATGTATCCTGGGGGAGGGAAAAAAAAGCAAACACACACAGTAAATGACAGACCCAGGCTGCAAAAGCACTTAAGGAAAAGCCAGAGTCTGTCTGTAGGCACTTTGCCCCAAAATAAGAAAACAGTAGAACATTGGAAGACAAATTTCTTAAAAATCCTTAATGCATTATATTAAAATGCAATTAGCCACAAGTTATTTGGGAAGGTTTTTCTTGACTTTTCATTATGAATAAGCTTAATCCAAAGCAGAAGACCACCTCAAAAACCCTTTCATGGGGGGTCAGTTGGTGCCCGATCAATGTTACCAGCCACAGGGCAGGATATACTCCACTCTTACCTTCACCATGAATGTGAAATCAGTTAAAGCAGGTGAATACACAGCTCCACCAGCACAAGGACCCATAATGAGGGAGATCTGTGGAACTACTCCAGAACACAGAACATTTCTCTGCAACAGGAAGAAAAAAAAACAAAAAAAAATACAACATGTAGCTTTACCAAAAAAGCATATCTAAGTCTGTGCACAGATTCTGCAAGAATTCACAATCAAACACAGGAGAGAAAAACTTGCTTTAGTTAGCGGGAGACAAATATCTAGAGAAAACACCTTGATGCAAATATAACCAAAATAATTTTGTTGCTTCTGTTTTGCTTCTTTCCATTCCCATACATTTGATTTTGTTTACCATGCAATGACTGCAAAGGAAGCTGCAATGTGCAACCTCAAAAGATGCTGGAAGGGCAAAAACTGCACTTAGCCTGGAGTGGCAAGATGTGTATGTACCTGAAATGTGAACATACAGGTACACTGTCCTCAGAGATAGAAGTAAGCATTACTAACAAACTTTGGCAGAGATTCTTTTAAAATCAAGATTCCTGCACTGGCTCAAGTTTGACACAATGGTGAATTACTGCTGTCCACCAACATGGATGGATGTTGTCCAGAAACTGTTTACACTACTCATTGCTCAACTGGATTACAACTGACTTCTGTAACTGCTCATCCCAGATAGCACTGATCCATAAGACTGTAGGCAGCTGAATAACTGTCATCCCACCTGCTTGCATTCCTACTGAAAGCATGATCATGTTTATGTTCTCTGCACTTAAAGTGATGTGTTTTGGTAGGCATATAAAATAATGCCACTTTGGTGAAAAAAATAAAATAAAATAAAAAAAGATCAGTTGCATGTCTACAGGAAAAATTCTTGCATTGGCCACAGAAATACCGTGGAAAAATAAAACTTTAACCAGTACTGGAAATCCCCAAATGGTGAGGTTAACACTGTACTGCACACTGTTCTTTGAACAGAAACCTCTGACTTGCATGTTTTCCTTTCCAAAAGTTCCTCCCTCTCCCCCTCCAACCTACCATCTTGACAGAACAGGCACTTGGTCCTTCTGATCAGTTTCTCAAGTGCATAGTGTTTGGTTTTCTTTAAGTCCCTCTTTCTGCAGTGGAAATATTCCACCTTTTATCAGCCCTACTGAAAACAAATCTGCTGTGTGAAATTCTTAACATGTCTGTATTTCAGAGGAGACACAGAGACAGCTGGTGGTGGATCACAACCATCAGCCACCTAACAAACCACTCTCTGAACTACAGCATGTCCACCTGTCTCAGATGGATAAACACTTGAGAGAAATTACATCACAACACAGGCAATCCATACTTCAGTGTAAATCAGAAAGCTAAATAGGTTTTTTGGGATTTCTTCCAATTAAATATATTGCCTATTCTTTCATTCTTGTAACACAGCTCCCAATATAGTGCAGCTCCTACAAGGCTTTTCACTGGATCACAGTGTTTTACAAGGCTCAGCATTACCCTTGTTTAACACATGGGTAAATGGAACTAAGCAGGGATGGTAAAATTACCATCCAAAGCCAAGAAGAGAACCAAGAGGACAGTCCAGATCTCACAAGCCCTTGTATATGCTGTTTTAATCACCAGGTAACACTGGCTGAAATAGGATGATGATAACCTAAAAGCTTACTTTGACCATCTTTGTGGTGTGAAGCTTCCTGGTCATCTACCAGTCTACTTACCAAAAATATGTCCGCATAGCCTGCCAAGGACTCCACTCCCTCCTGGATACGGGCTCCTCCAGAGTCGTTCAGCCCAATCACAGGTGCTCCAACCATAGCAGCTTGATCCATGACCTAGTATGAATACAAATTCCTCATTACTGACCTAGATAAGCTAAAACCCCAAAGCAACCAATCCCAAAAACATACATCCCCTAGAAAAAAATCCCTGTGTGCCAGAATCCAAATTGCCTACATAGCACTCAGCTTCTCTATCTGTATTAACTATCACAGTCACTAACTGCTTACTCAGGTATTGTGTTTGGACTCATTCAGACTGGAAGCTACAAGATACACATTTAATCTTTCCCAACCTCTCATGTTTATCTGCCTTACCAAGCGTGCATCTCCATACTCACACTGCATTACCCAAACCCTGCGCTAAGTGACATGATCACAGGAGTTTGGACCAGAGAAGACCAATCTATCACTGTCCATAAGAGGTCTCAACTGCACCTTAAACATTCCCTATATACATCTAATCTGATCTTGCAAGTTTATTGCACTGGTGACTGTGTAATCTCCCTAAGCAGTATAATCTAATGCTTGATTATCCTTCTTAGAAGTTCTTTGAGAAGACTAAACTAAATCTTTCCTCTGGAAATTCAGAAACATTACTTCTTTCTTGACATACACTAGTCAGGAGGAGCAAGTAACTACTTCATTGCCTCCACCTTCATAAACATTCAAGTACCTCAAATGTCCCTTCAGTCTTTATATCTTCCTCACATTTCTAAACTAATCACCATCCTTTCTACATCCCATTTTCTAGATCTCTGGTCATTTGGTTACATACCTCAGAATCATACACAATGCTCCAACAGAGGCTTAAGTGGGAGGACTGAATTCCTTACATTCCTTACATAAAACATCCATGCTTACTGGATCCAAGTAAAAGGTTTGCCATTTTCTTAACACTATGGCACTGGCATACCATCTAAAATATCTGCTTTAAGATCTGCTTTAGCTCCTAAATAATTTTCTGACAAAGTACATATTGTTAGCCAATCCCCATTTTGAGTTTCGGAGTTGCTTTTCCCTGCCTGCTATTAGCCCTTTCAATCGTTGTTATAAGATTGCATCTTATTTCAGACAATCTTTAACTTATAAAGATTTTTAAAACTTCAGTCTTGTCTTTCAGATTGCTGCAGCATCAACCTTGAATTTTATATTGCCCAGAAACAGAGTAATCACACTCGGTCCTGTTCAAATAAATGGCATCGTAGCAGTACCAACATTCCAACATGACTCGGTGATAAGTCTGTCTAGTTCTAGAGTGGCTTTATTCCTACCTGCAGTCATTCAAGGTAGAACAGAGGTTCTTCATGCTTTGTGTCTGTATGTCCATTTATACGGTGAAACATCCCAGTGGCAGACACACAGAATGACTTCACAGTTTAAATACAAATCCACATTTAGAAAGCATCTGTGTGGATTGCAAAGCGAGGCTCTGTGAGCCACGAGTGCCCTCCTTTGCTTATGTGAATGTTACACATTAGCAAATGCCTTATTAAAGATCAGTTGAGTCACCGTTATTGCTTCTTCCTAGAAGGCCTGTTATTCTATTACAACAGGTTAGTGACACAAGTTCACTGACAGAACTTTGCTGAGTTCCAGGGACTTATATATGGATTATTTATTTCAAGACTTTTCCAGACACTGAAGTTATTCCTAAATCACACATCAACATGCACATTCAGACTACTAAAAATGCGTTCATGTATTTGAGACCAGACATTTTTTTGACACACCAGTATTCATAGGGAACATTTCAGAACTGATTCTCAAAAACACTTTTCTTCATCTCACAGACTCAACAATTGTCTTGAAATACATCATAGAAGCCCACATGTATATAGGCTTTAAAGCATTCCACGTGCAAGCACCTATTACTCTCAAAAGAGCCACACAGTCTCTGCTGCTTCAGGGAGACCACTACAAGCATTTAATGTGGTCTGAAAGACCATAAAGCTCTTCTGCAAAAGCAACTGGCAATCTGTAGCCCAGACCTACCCAGCTTGGAGCTTTTCTCCAAAATGCCAAATCCTGCTGCCCCTCTGCAGCTCCAGGAAACAATCCCAAATGGCAAACGATAACCACCAAAGGGGCACATCTCCAGGAAAGCCCAGCTGAGGGAGAACAACTTCACTTCCATGTTCCACAACATTTCACAATCCTTATGCTACTGATAAGGTTTGCAGGAGCCAAGATCATCTCTCTCAGAACAGATTTTTGCTTCACAGAATTGAGCCCAATAAGAAAGCAGAGAAGCAATACAGATCCCACACCACCCAGCCAGCCTCTTCTCAACTCTGCACTGCACAGGCTGCAGCCTCCAAGACTCTGAGCCCAAAAGGAACTGATGCATCCAGGGCCTTGAACTTCAGAGCCTACAGCTGACACTGATGCCAACCAAGAACTGTACCAACTAGGAAGGACTCACATTTTATTCTGGTTCTACGGTTTGCACTCTCCCTGGTTTTTTAGAAACAAGAGATTAAAAAAAAAAACAAACAAAAAAAACCCAAAAAAAACACAACAAAGCAACAACAGCAGAAAGCATCCCACCATTTCAGTACCATTACATCCCTTCCTAAAGCTCCACTGTAAAAGGGTAATACCAAGCCTTTCCCAATATCAAGACTTAACTAAAGCCAAGTAGTTATTATCCAGCCCAAAGTCTTCATGTTTTTTAGTTTTATACCTCCTCATTGTGCCAAGGAGCCTATGCCAAAAAGCAGTTATTTCCATCAAGAGACAATGCCTTGGGCATCAAAAACCTTGTTTCTGATTCATTAGCAAGAAAATTTGGGAAGTTTTCACCAGTTCACACCACTGAACACTCACACATGAAAAAGTTCTTGTCCTCCCCATGGGATTCAAACATCAGCTTTTCCAGTGTAACAGGCAGACAGAATAAATGGCCACAAGTGCCTGATAACAGAAGCTCCAATTATCAAGGTGACCTCCAAGTTGCAAAACTGTTTATCTTCACATAGTTTACTTGTTACATTTGCTTTTAATACATACTACACACTTCCACGTAGCATTTTACATTTCTCCAGCAGACAGCAGCTGGTTAATTTATATTTGTACTTTGCAAGTCTCTCTTGTCTTTTACAGCACAGTAGAAAAGGCAACTTTGGTTAAACATAGTATGTATTACTTGGAAAAGTTCTCTTATACCTGAAAGGTTTCCAAAAGGTTCCTCTCTGCATTTTCAGGCTGCCAAGGCACATGCCAGAGTCCACTGAAGTTAGTCACAAATTATTTTCTCCAAAGTCATTAAGACAACAGATTGAAAAAAGGACACTGACAATTTTTGCTTTATTTTCACCTGTGAAATATTACCTTGCAGATCTTCTGGGCATGAGCTCCAGATAAACTGCCTCCAAATACTGTAAAATCCTAGATGGAAAACAAATTTTCAGATTAGGGAGGGGGAAAAAAAAATCATTTAAGTAAAATGTTGCACGTAAATCTATTATGATCCTACAATGCTCTATATTTGGTATGCTGCTCCAAAACAACCCAAATGAATCCCTTACTGCAGCCTGCAGATCAATCCTGTTCAATCCAAACCTCCTTACAAGGGAAAAGATTATTAGACACATTTGCCAGTGGATTTCATGTTGAAATCACAACATGGAATAGTTTTGCTCCCCCTCTTTTTTTCTCCCCACAGAAACATTCTCTCTGTAAATGTATTTCTCAACATTATCGATAGTGGAATAATCTGGAGAAGTTTCACCTGTGAGGAGGGTCTCGCTGCAAGGGGCAGTGGAAGATGTGCCTGCAAACAGGCAGAAATAAAAACCTGAAAATATGCCATTGTTCTGTATTCATGAGTTATACTTCAAGAGTTGATTATTCTTTTATGGGTGCTGTAGGGACTATGTCAACCAAAACCTGACTATTGGTGCTACCCCTAGGCCTGACCAGTAAGATCTTAAACAAGCGACATGAGGCCCTAGGACTGACCCAGAAGGAAAAGGGATATTGACATCTACTGGCACCAACAGAGCCCAAAGCCAACTTGTGGTAGGTTTCTCTGATGCATTCCCACCAAGTCTTACTCACAGATACACCCTATAAACTGTGTGGACAGAGAACAGAATGACTACAAGTAGCAGTTAAACCAAAAAGGAAGGAACATCTCAGGTGCAGCTCAATTTGGAGGGGGAAAAAGGTCTTTAAAGAACTATATCATGAAGGGGCACACTTAAATTCTTTTAATATAAAAACTGCCCTCCACTTCTGCTCTTCTAAAATTTAGGTCTGTGTTCAGTTCCTATCTTACATTCAGGCCCACATAACAGTGTCCTTCCTTGGAAGAACTACATATCCAAGAAAAAAAAGCAGGGTGTATAACTTGCTCTTAGGTCACACAGCAACAATCATTTTGGCCATGATAGCAAATTGAACAAAGGCTATTTTGTGGCCCAGAACAGAGCAGCAGTTACCAGTGATCTGAAAGAAAGCCTTTCTTTCACAGTGTTAAGATGAACCAAAACAAATATCTTACCTATGATGATTTGTCTAAAATATTTTTATTGTAATATAAAAAGCATATTTTAACATTAAAAGTATATTTTATGTTGCTATTTATATTCTATCACAATCCCTTCAACTATTCAGAGAATTTGAACCTGAGAAACAATTCAAGGTTGCTCAAGTGCCCTCTGTCATGAATTCCACTCATTGCAATTCCAGTTGACATCTCCAGCAAACAGCCCCCATTCTGCAGTTTGAAACCCAGAAGATGGTTCTCAGAACTTGCAAAGCCCTCCACTGACACTTGCAGGTCTCCACATGCCTGCAGGAGCTCATCCACACACATCCAACTGCAGGGACAGAGTCAAAGCTTGCAATTCATTGAAGCACACAGTGCTCAGTCAGTGACTTCCCCATTAATTCACGTCTTGCTTATCAAAACTGTGGCTCTGGAGGACTCCTCCAGTCTCTCAGCATGTCAATATCTAATAATGTTACATTTAAGTAATAACACTTTGTCTTTTCAAAACATTCCCACTGGCTTTGCATTCTTTATCATTTTCACCTCACCCTCATCACAACTGCATCTACCACCCAACAAAAATTTTAGAAATACTTTTTTGCTGCTTCTTGTCTGAAGGTGCCCTGCTTCCTCTCACAGGATGTTACATCTGTCTTACACTTATTGCTAGAAGGTAAACAGGTACATTACTACATGGCCACACTGATCCTTTGGAGTAAATTCACAGTATTTGAGTTCGTGCTACTTAAAAAAACAAGTAAAACCATACCTGACTGAAAACATAAGCGAGTCTCCCATTAATCCGTCCCCGGCCAGTCACCACACTGTCTCCAGGATACTGCATTAAAAAAAACCCAAATCAATTCATTAAAAGTAATAATCTAAAAAAAAAAAAAAAAAAAAAAAAATCAAAAAAAAACAAGAAAAAAAATCAAAGCAGTGACAACATCCACTAAAAACCCCACAAACTTATACTGAGTACTAAGTCAGAGTAAAGACGGATTGACTTTGGCCTTACCTGTTTCCCGTGGGGGCTCCACAAACATTTCCCCCAGCCCCAGAAAGGAGAATCAGAGGTAATATCAAGTATTAGTTGTGCATTAGTGTCAAGATGACTGAAATTTGCAGTTCCATTTCAAATTTCAGCACATCTGGAGTTAGAGCAAAATCATGTCCTCAGAGACAGGATGTACCTTTTATCAGAACTGACTGACTTTTTTTACAGAATGAACACAGCACACAAACCTTTCTTGAGGTGTTGATAGAGGGGAAAAAAAACCAACCCTGGGAAGGTCAAAACACTTCAATCTGACCTGCCCCATTTTTCACCCTGTAAATAAAGGAAGAATAAAGAGCTGGAAGGGGAAATGGAGCCTGTAAATCTTAAAATCTCGTACCTTTGTTGTCTCACTTTTTAGTAAAAGAAATACATAGAAAATTTTCAAGACAACAGTAGAAAAGGAACTTTATGGGCTGTCTGTCATAAAGGAATTCCAGACATTTAAATGCCTCTTACTGTTTTGTATTAAAAAAGGCCATTTATGCTGAAGGTGATCTGTACTCAGGAAGGTCATACCAGTCTGGGGACTTCTCTCAGGCTGCACAGACAGCACTGCTACCAACCCATGGTTCTTAGCACATAGGACAGCAGGAAATACACCTGTAGTTCCAGCTGCTGTCTCATGCAGATGAGACTTAAAAACCCAAGCAGGCTGCAGAGTGCCCTGGATCTAAGTACAAGTCTTACCCTACCTTCAGGAAGTTCCAGCAGCTCTGAGAAATTCAATGCTAAACTAATATTCCAGCTCACTGACCACAGTTAGGTCATCTGTTGTGAAACCCTACTCTGCAAACACAATATGCAGCTCACCAAAAGGTGAATTCTGAAGGACAAGGAAAAAATTAACCCTCCTGTCAACTCTCAGAACTTTGCTGCTCTCGTATCTTCAGAAACAGCTATTTGTTATCAGCACTGTGGGATGCAGTGCTGAGTAGCACGATGAGAGGCAACACTGTACTTATTTGAGTTTGCTAGGGAACAGAGGGAAAAGAAGTATTTAGAGAAGAAAAGACATTTGCTCTTACACTCCCCAAGAGGAGAGAAGGTCTAACATGACATCCTTCCCAGCACCATGTCCCATCAGACTCCTGGCTATTAAACCAAAACCAAATTCTTCACCTTTGCCAGTTTCCAATGCCCCAGCTGATCATGGTGGAAGCCTGCTGAATCCTCCCTTATCTATAGGATGCATCCCTGGGACTAGAAGGACTGAAAACTAATGAATTAGTTTAATAACCATACAAACAGAAGTTGCAGTCACTGTATGCGGCATGGAGCAGTGGCACATACAGAGCGGGTTCTCACCACACCCCAAACCAGAACACTCCACAGCAAACAGAGCCTTTCGCTACAGGAAGATTCACACTGACCAGGCACACCCACACATGCCAGCATGTTCATTGTCCTTTCTGTTCTTAATCACAACAAAATACTTTTCCTATGTAGTAATTTTATCAGGCATCAATGTTACAGTGAGAGACTTTAGGGAGCCATAGATTTTCCCTCTATGTCATGAGCCCCATGTATCATGTTGATGTAGGATACATAGCTGTATATCTGAAAACTGCATAACTTGCTATACAGTTTTCAGACTTGCTAACAGACTAGTATGAATGCCTGAATTACCTAAACCAGCAGGTTTTAAGGCCCTAAAGGATTTTACTTCTCTTTAGTTTGGCAGACATAAATATGGGTCTGAGTTAGTTCACCCTGTAACTCGGATGTCACCTGTAGGAATGCAGAAGAATCTACCCATGTTTGTTCTTCATACCCATCTTGATTAACAAAGTTGTAACAACAAAGCTCTGCAGCTTCCTCTATTATGTAAAATGCAAATGAAGACAATATCCTAATATCTTTATACAAATTAAGACAATATTTTTTTGACCTTAAAAAAAGGTATTAAGTTTAGACAATGGAAAAGTAAACCTGTACTTAAAAAGTAAGCTGTTAAATGGAAACTGAGAGTAATAAAAGGAAATATGAAAAACAAAAAATAAATAAAACAATGAAAAGAGATTACATGTGAACAGAACAGCTTATTATCCATCAACCAGCTGGCTGGCTAAATGGCCAAAGAGCGGAGGACAAAGAGTTATATGAAGTAAAATTACCTTATTCTTACTAGAGTCCATCCCAAAGTCAGAACATCTGTGTTCCACAAACATATCATACTCATCAAAAGTGTCTGGGTCCAACAGCAGAAGAATTCGTTCCCTTGCTGTCAGCTTTCCCTGAAACAAAGCAAACAACAATTACCACAGCCATCAGGTGGTTCCAGCTCCATTTATTGACCACCAGCAGATGTAGTTTAATCAAACATGGCCTCACTTCATCTGCTACATCTGGCCCATTAAGCAACTGCATGACCCAAAGCTGAGAGTAACCTATCTAGTGATTATCCTTCTTAAAAACAAGCACCATGGAAGCCACACTTTGAAAAGGCTGACTGACCGGAGCAGCACTACCACAAGATAAAGGAAACAATCTCAGAGTCTTTTCAACAAGATCTAATAGCATCACAGCTATTTTTGCCTATACATTTAAATGCTGCTATTAAGATCTTTGTTCTGTTCTTAAACATTGGACCCTTCTATAGGTAAACCAGTCCTTATGAACAGTTCAAGGTTCAACGCACCATGCTCCATATCTGACTGCAGTGAATGAGAGAAAAAAGGAATTCTGACAAAATCCTTTTGTTTTATTTTGGGTTTTTTTTCTGTTGGACACTGGTATGAGCAAAAGTAGAGTAAGAGCCAAGAAAGTTATCAACTGACCAGATACTCACTGTCCCTTGCTCAGTACAAATGATGCCATGCAGGAATAAATGATTGCAAAGTTCTTTTTATCTTAACGTTCCAAACAAATGTGTTATGTCCAGCCCAGGTAAGCATCCATCTACAAAGGTCAGGGCACCTGGGTTATCTTCTTTAAAGGATGGTGTAACCCTACCTCAATACTGTGACAAAACACAGCTTGGCTTCTCTACAAAACTGAGCAGTAAGCTGGAAAGTTCATGAAAATCCACAAATGCAGGAAAGACTAATGTAAGCCAAGTCATATAAAACTTAAGCTGGTTAAGCCCCCCGGAAATGCAGAAATGCTTCCATATTGGTATGCCAGTGTCCTAAATGTAACTCACTGAGCCTATGACTGTTCAAATGTTGTCTAACTACAGGAAGGAAACTGCTAATGGGTAAACTGATCATTCATGCGGTCTTCACATGAATAGCTATCTCCATCTTCTTGATGCCTACAAGCCACCACAGTACCATGTAGGTCATTGCACCAAAATTAAAAGACATCCCAGCAAGAAGCAACACACAAAAATAGAAAAATTACGTTTTCACCCCCTTCAGCACTGCCCAAAATTTGAACAACAGAGATGCGACTAAAAATCCAGCTGTTCTCATCCTTCCCATCCGCCTATTCCTCTGCCTTATTTCCACTCTCCTCTCATCAGCTTAGATTTGCAACAGCAGTGTAAAGGTGACACTGCATTGCACAGTATGCCTCCAAGCCCAGAGAAGTATTAAGCAACATAGAACTTGCCATCACACATTAGGCACTACCCCTCATACACTCACATTATAACCAATCTCGGTGACAAAGCCGAGATAAATTATTCTTTTTTTCTGCCTGGGATAACACGTAATGCTGTCTCTAATGCTACTTCTGTAAAGCTCCACCGCAAAAGGGCCTCTGCAATTGAAAGGCCCGGGGTTTCGAGGACCTGCGCAACCTGGCCTAGTGGAAGGTGTCCCTGCTCATGGCACGGGTTTGGAAACAGATGATCTTAAGGTCCTTTCCAACCTATTCTGTGATTCTGTGACTCGAGCGGTTTCTGCCTCCGACCGCGGGAGGCCGTTTGAGCCCTGCCGGCGGCGCGGCACCGCTGCCTGCCTACCCTGGGGGGTCGGGTGCCGCTGTGACTACCCATCC
>NW_009923473.1:0-1003 GCF_000696875.1 Nestor notabilis
CAGAGCCGGGACCCCGGAGCAGGAGGGACTGCAGCCATCGCTCCTGGCCACACCAGTACGTACCAGCTGCAGCTCCAACCTCGGCATGGAAAAATGATGGATCGGGGCTGCCCTCACTGGTTCCCCCTGGCCCGGGGTGGGAACTGGCCCCGCTGCCGGGCACATGCCAGCACTCGCCAAGATTGGGCTGAAAACCCAATAATCCTGTTAGTGGAGAGAAGGCTGATTTTTAACCTTAATCCAGTTTGCTCCCATATGTCCTCACCCGCGGTGTTTTAAGCCGCTTTGGCTGCAGATGGGGCTGCACCAGGCACAGGCCGGAGCACAGGGGTAACTCCCCAGCGCTGCAGTGACCACGAGCACTTCCAGGAGCCTTCCCTGCCACCCCTCCCTTTGGGGGACACGAGGGACTATGTAGTATGCAGCCACCAGGTCCTGGCACGACACACGGTGCCGGGAGCTGATTTGGGTCCCAGATGCTGGATTTGTGCGTTTTCTGGCTGCAGCAACAGCTCCTCATCATCTGGGGGAGCAATGAGAAAGGACTGGAGCGTGGCTCATCCCACTAATGCTCAGGCACATCTTGTTTAAACCCTGGACCTGGGGGAGGCACTGGGTGCCCTGCGAGGATTGTCCATCTCAGGCTTGTGCCGCTGCCCAGCCAAGCTCCTGGCTGCAGGTTTTGGGGGCTCAAGGTGCCCCTGGCCTGGGTGGTTTGATGGCTGCTGGGTGCCAGGCTTGGGCACTGAGGGGGTTGCTGTGGCCAGAGCTACCCAGACCCTCCTTGGAGAAAGTGGCCTCCGCTGAGTGATAACATCCCGAGGGACATCCCTTGGAGCATCCCAAGAGGCAGCAGGACCGAGCTCCTGCTCCACGGTGACTCGACTGACACAGGTCTCCATCTGCACCAGCCAGGGTGGGGGCAAAGATGTGGGATGAGAGACCCAGGAACGGGGAGGCAGAGACGTTCTCTTTGCAAGCTGAAGGCGTCGCAGAGCCGCTG
>NW_009923474.1:0-21829 GCF_000696875.1 Nestor notabilis
CCACATTGGGCGCCAAAAAGAAACTGTCATGACTGCTATAGCTGAACCCAGGACAACAGTTCATAATTTTTTCTTCTCTGAGCACGTCTACACTCTACAGATTTTAATTCCTTGCTGGAACTCTCTCAACAAAAAATGTCCATTCATACTTGGCTCTCTGACAAAGGTCATGCCCTGGACATTCTTTGCATAAGCAAACCAACTGCCGTAAAATCCCATCTACGAGGAGCTATACTGAGCTTTTTTTCCCTATAGTGCAATCAGGCTAGTATTTAAGCAGAGAATGTTTAATGCCTCTTACAGCAGGGGACCACTGCATGTCCTCAACCTGGCCCTACAGGTGTAGCTCAAGTCTTCAGAGCTGCCACATTCAGGCATCAAGCTATGGAGTTTTGATGGTTGTAGTAAGTTAAGAGTAGGAAAAGAGAAGCTTGAGTTGTTCTGTGGCCAGCCTGATACGATTGAGGTAGCTCATGAATCCCAAATTATTTCATTCTACAAAGTAGCATCTCTTGCCTAAGATTGCAGCTGGGGAACCATTTTCTGATGCAGAGCTGTAATAACTCACACTAAATGCTTTCTTACTCCCAGGGAGGCAACAGACAAGAGAATGATGCCTTTTTTCCCAGCAAGACACTTTTATAATGGAAAAGATCTTTTCTTAAATTTCTTGAAGGTGATGAGGGCTTCTGATTCAGAAGCTTTAATGACGCAGGAACTTAAACTGGGAGAAGTTAATAAATTCCTTTCATTTCTACTTTGTATTTTTTTTTTTCCTTTTTTCGGGGGGTGGGGTGGGGGTGAGGAGAAGAGCAGCAACTTATTAAATTTCATGTTACCTTGTGTGATTTGAAGTAAAAGAAAACCACAGCTATACAGCTACATAGCCACTACCAGAAGCTTATACTTTAGAAATAATTCAGGTAGTCAGCAGACAAGGTATGAATAGCATTCTGACAGTTCTTTTTTGCCCTCATGGCAATTCAGAATATTCAAGCTTTTAGACACATGGGCAGGATTGCATATGCTTGAGATCCTGAGCCAAGAAATGCAACTTGACCTCTAAATTCAGCAAAAAATCAGACTGGCTTTGTTAACATAAAGACAAAGCAAGTTGTTCAATACAGTCAATTCAGGAAAGAATTACACTAAAAATGTGAAAGAATGATTTTCAAGTTGTATTCATTGCTTCAGGGTTCAGTTCTTTCTGGTTTTGACTGTGTACTTTTCAAACTGCATACAATGTTGTACAATATCCTACAGCATAAAATTCATGCTGCCAATTAAAATTCATGCAATGTTTGAATGAGAAATACATTAGCCATGGATTTAACTGTACAAATATTTAACATTTTCATGTTCTCTTGGAAACTAAATGCCAATGAAATCATAACTTTTCTTAAATTGCCCAAATTACAGCATTAGACAAGAGAAAATGTCCATTCTACAGAGGTTTTTGGAAAGTATGGTTATTACTTTTTATCATTACTATGGCTCCAGTTTTATATGAAGTTCACTTGAACAAATATAAATGTTTGAAGAGAAATTGCTGAAAGACTTCTCGTCGCATTTATTCACAGGAAGCAACTAGACATTTCAGGGGTACTGTTGGAGGCCTGGTGACAGTGGTCTGTGAACAATCTGCAAATTGTTTGGGGCAGACCAGACCCCTGGTAAAGTAGCAATCAGAAAGTACTGGCACCTCCTTTAAATCCTTGTTTAGGAATTTGAAAGGAAGGGCCTGACCTCCTGGGAAGGGCACATGTGACAAAGCACTATGACTAATATCAAATAGGAGGCATCACCAGTGAGACTTTAAGATGTGGACAAATGAATAGATGAATAGGAGTGGTCAACCTGGAAAGGTCTCCAATTTTCAGTCCAGGGAGTAGGGAGCTGTAGGCTTGAATCAGGGACAGTCTTTTTCAAAGGGATAATTCAGTGTGGGAGCCTTCTCTTGTGTGTTCTAAAGATAATAAAGACATATATAAAGCATGTGAAGGAAATTGTTTATAAGAGTGTTCTTCCAGGATTTAAGCACTATCAAGCTACAATAAGGTTTTGGCTTTTGGTGCATATATCTCAGTATCTGCCATTAGCCTGTCCCACAAATGAGTATTTTACAAAGAAACCACTACAGGCTAATACAGGAACCACTACATTGCTGTGGTTCCTACGTGGCTCTCTATTTTATATGTACTGAGAATTTTATTCAATATCTTTTCTAATATACGATGTGAAACATAAATTGAACCTCCCTGCAAACAAAGCTACGAAGTTTTTTTTCACATATATCAAGCTGTCAATCATCCTTTCTTTAAATAGAAACCAGCTTTTTAGTGGATAGAAATGACTTTGTAGAGACAACTGCACACATTAAGAATTCAAACTAATAGGACTAGACATCAATACATGCAGATGTGATTGAAAGATGAGGGTCATAAAACATGACCACTGTACCTTCCACAGCCTCCTTTTGTATGAAGATGGTTCACTGATGTCTTTTGTAATTATAGTTTCCTTGACTAAAAACAGTCTCTTGCTGAAAACTATAAGTAGTTGAAAGCCTTTATAAAATGCCTATAAAATAAAAGAGAGAGAGAGAGAGAGAGAGAGCTGTTTCCTACTGCTGTGAGTTATTTATTGGAACTTAGATCTATCAGGTATAAAGTTCAAGTTTTGTTAATAAGTTTATAAACAAGATATTCAGCAGTATGGTATTTTTTTATTTCCTTGTGATGGCATTTCAGTTTAACACCTGGGATCAACTCCATCAAAATGGTTTTCATTCCTGGTCCTGTGATTCTTGATTCTGTTATATATTGATACTATTAAAAAAAAAAAAAAAAGGGGGTTAGCATTTGCCTCCAAATTGCCCAAGAAACAGGGAAACAGGGGTCTACATGAGCCTGTGAGTCTTGCACCACTTAGATACTTGCATCACACTAAAACAGAAAATTTCTAGATTGGAACTAGATCTTAAGGTCCATTCCAACTCTAACTATTCTATGATTCTATGATTTTGCAGTATCTATTCTAATCCTACCAGAAATGGCAGCATTAGGCCTTTTCCTAGGATAAACATGAGTGCTTTTTGCTTTCTAATTAAATCTGTAACTTTCTAAGGAAACATGAGATTGTTTGTGATTTGCCTTTGTTGTTAGCAATTTACCAATTTTAAAAGCAATTTTGCTGACAAATAAGTATTTTGGTTTATGCCTTTGCTTTTACACATATGCTAACTTCCAGTTAGAGCAGGTACTTCATTTTCTCATTCTTTGTGATGGTTTCAAATGTGAGGACACTCACTGGTCTGTCAGCTCACCTGCAGCATGCTAAAAAGCACAAGCACATCAGCAGTTCAGTTACTGTCACTGGTAAGAATCTAACTGGACTTTTTGGTAGTTACTCTTCCAAAAGCACATGCCCTTTTGCAGAAAAACAGATACCTAAATCTCTTCCTCAGTAAGCAGCCACTATTTTATCATGTGCCCTCTTACTATTGCAATGTCTATCACTTGCAGCGTTTCTTCTCCATGGAAAAGATGTGATTTATTGCATCCCAGGCAACAGTCCCCAGGCTAAAATACATTAATGAAGTCTCCTCATAATCCTGAAAGATATACAGCTAAATCTAAGACAGAAAGCTGTTACTTTCCATGTCTCATGGCTGCCAAACCACCTCTGGTATGCTCACCTGCATTTTCCACTTGAGCATCAGAAAATGCTGGTTTACTCTGCAGGTGACCAAGCACTGGCACAGGTTACCTAGAGAGGTTGTTGAGTCTACCTCCTTGGGGATATTAAAATGCCATCTGGACATGGTCTTGGTAACAGTCTAGGTGGCCCTCCTTGAGTAGGGGGTTGGACCAGATGACCTTCAGAGGTCCCTTCCAACCTGAACCATTCTGTGTCTCTGCATGACTCTGTAAGTAGCAATCTTTCCCATTCATTCTTTCTAAATTGTTTTCATCAGGAGAAAGCACTGTTCTGCTTCATGTGGACTGCACAGCAATCAGGAAATGGTGAGAATGAGTGTGGCTCATAGAGAACCTCCCACATTAGCCAAAATATTCAGTGGCTGAAGCAAAGGCACTGAACTGAACCACAAAGATACTTATGCAAATTATTGGTTATATTTATTTTACAGTCAAGCCTTTTAAAATCTGTATAGGATTTAAGTTTCCATAAGCCTTCTAGATAGTTACCTAAAGCCAACAGAAAAACTCTATTTGACTTCAGGAAATCTTGAAGCAGCTTTCTGATGGACTCAGTTACAGAGTCTTCAGAAAAATTGGGCATGAGTTACACGTTTCTCTGAAATTCTTTGAAAAACAAACAAAAACACACACACACAAAAAAACCCACCAAACAACAACGCTAAACAAAACCAACCAAATAAACAAACAAAAAACCATGAGGAAATCTATACCAGAAAAAAAAAGTGCTGAAATCCAAATGACATTTCTCACTGGAGAATGAAGATAATACTTCATTCAACACAAATTAATACTTTTTTTGTCTTCTAAATTCATGAATAAAGAGAACTGTTAACTTGCCCTTGTCTGTTCTTAAACTAGAGTGACAGCAAACAAATATTTTTCATGATTAAACTGGAAAAAGAACCCCAAACATGTTCAATGAGCTGGTTATATGTCAGTTTTTCTCTATCACCAACTGGGCAAGAGGAACTCCTGAAACAAGTATATTATATTTAAGGTTCTGTATTTTTCCCATGAAATTAAACTTAAATTTCACAAAAATATTTCCCCTATTCATAGGTATAGGAGAACAACAGAGTAAAAACTCTGCCCTTGCTTCATTTGTATTTAAGTAGATATGTTTGGTTCTGATTGGATACATAAACATGGGAATAAATAGTCATTTTGGAAATATGAACAAAAGATACCTTTTTACACTAGTGCTGTATTTATAAAAATTACACAAGGCATCTTTGTGCGATACCCATGTTGCTGATTCAGGAGTTTCTTATTGTCTTCAGTAATGTTTATTACTTTCAGAACCTGTTCATTTGTTCTGGCTCCAACTACTCAATCTGTCTGTGCAGAATTGCAGTACCTGTTTAAGCAGTCTAGACTGACCACCTTCTCCTTTGCCAATCTATTTCAACTATGCTTTCTAAACAGTTCAGAGACCTTGGATAGACTTTAGCAGTTACTGTTATTTATCAATCATTCTTAAAGAAGAATGCAAACCACAAATCAAAATCCAAAATCATTATTGCCATAAGTACACAAATCTGTTGGTAGCATAACATGCAATTCTGACAGTGGCAGAGAGATCACTGGTGGCAAAAGAAGTGTCCTCAGTGTACTTTCTCCGTCATTTTTATGAATGAAGTTCTGTAGCCAGAACTAATTTCACTGAGTTAGGCAACAAAATACTTCATCATTTTTCGAAAATCCCATGGATTTTCTTCCTGAGTGCATCTTCTGACACCCAAATACTTTTGTAATCCTTTTCTCTGGGCCAAACCCAAACTGTTTTATAGAGTTTTGAATGGCTGAACCTGAACAGCGTGTTAAGACATTCTCCATAGTAGTGTTGCCTGGGATTTATTTCTCCAAAGATTTTATTTTTTTAAGATGACAAGCTAGCTAGTTACTAATTAATGCATGGAGGAAAAGTTCTTTAGTAGTTTAGTTTCCGTAGAAGAACATACTTTTTTATTTTGTCTATGTTCAGAAAAAGCAAAGACTGGTTTTGTCACAGCTCGATATCCTTGCAGTGAATAAATTCCAATCTTTTAAAAATTATTTTATCTCACAAAAAAAGTTGTTTGTTTACTGCTATAAGGTAAAGAATTTATTCAATGCAAGTAAATGACTGGCTGTTCTATTTAAGAGTTACAACAGATAAAGTATTGTCAAGTATCTGACAGATGTATTAATAATTCATGGGTCTTTTTCATTTAAAAAACACAGAGATGATCTCTGCATCGTATAAATCATTCTTGTGTTTCTTACCATGACTCTAGCTAAGATATGTTACATTAAAATGCTACGGTTCTAGGTAGCAAACTACAGAGCTGTTCAAAATCAGATTTTTGCCCTTTTCTTTGCAACAGGCCTAACAAGGAAGACAGTTTCTACCTATCACTACGAAGTGATAAAAAATACTGGAATTTTAGTAATAATAGCCATTCAAAGATATTGACTATGAAAGCATACAAGAGCTGATGAGGATTTTAGCTTCTGGGTTTTTTTCACAGAGCGTAATGTGATACTGACCTGGAAAACTTCTTTCAGTTCTGTATTTCTATAAGAAAGTATCTCAGCATCTCCAGACTGAGAGATGCTTGAAAATCAAATCAGGCTCCACATTTTCAGTTTTACATTATACCAACACATAATCCTCAACAGAAAGTCCACATTCAATAGTTTGAGGTTTTTACTCAAAATAATATGACTTGCAGGCATAGTACACACAGATAGGTGCTGCAAATAACATGATTGTTTCTCTAAGCTATTGATATACTGTACCACTATCTGTTTCAGACACTGTACTGTAGGTGAATGTAATACAATTTTCATGCAAGTGACAAACAATTAATGATCAGATTCATGCTTTGAAATTATTCTAACAGATTTTTTTGGTGTTCAGTCAAACTACTCTTTGTAAAAATAGTCAGAAATTATTTCAAGTCAATGCAGAGTGCCACAACGATACAGTAATAAAATAGAGATGTTGATCAAAATTCCAACATTATCAACAAAAAATGCACAAATTACACTACCTAACCAAACTACTCTGCTGGAGTATCCCCTGAAATACAATAGCTTGCCAGTGAAACAGTAATAGTTTCCATTTTGAGGAGTAATTCTAAATAGCTTTTAGAATTACTTAAGAAAGGACTATGTTGGGGAAATGGTTGTCTATTTATAGTAAATGCAGATGATCCATTCTTCCACAAATTCTCACTCCATCTCACAGTAAAAATTATTTATGTGCATAATATATTCTCAGTGCAAGGCTGAAATCCTTGTTTTCAATCCTGGCTTTATTCCTTTGGAGAAAAGCATCATTTTCGTAGTGATTATTTTCTGTCCTAGGAAAAATCATACTAAGAAAAATTGGAACAAAATCATTAAGTACCTGCACACATCAAAAGGGGTCTGTGCAATATATGTGTGAAGATCAAGGTGGGGTTTTTTTATACACGACTGTGTTACAGAAAAGATGCTTCTTCAGATCACTGTGAACCCTGAGAAAAAGATTATTGGCTTTTGGTTTCTTAATCCTTTTATCAAGTATTAACTTTTCTTCAGTACTGTTTCCCTCAGGTTATAAGGTATGAAGTTGAAAAATTTTGAGGTAACTCAATTGTAGAGGGTTTTGGAGTATTCAGGGTGGTTTTTTTTTTTGTTGTGGTTTGTTTGATTTTTTTTTTTAATTGTGGGAACCTAATGATTCAGTAAGAAGTTTTCTTGGTTAACAATACCCATACCAATGGCAACTTGCTAAGGTTATTCTAAACTGGCAGGACAAGGAACAGTTTTCTACTACTTTGGGTTTGAATTTTTGGGGCTGACTTTCCCTTTTAACTCATTGTTTCCTCTAGTAAGAAGGAATAAGTTCATATCTCTAAAACCAAACAATGCTACGCTTTGGATTTGTACTCTTTCAATACTATTACAAAGACCTAATGAGATTCTTATTCAAAGGAGAAAACTTCCTGGGAAGTGTAAAAGTGCTGCACTGCAGATATCAACAAAAGCATGCAATTATTTTCAGAAAGTTACTGTTATTTTTTCAGGAAATTTTTTAACTGAAAGGGAACAAATACTATAATTTAGCAAGGTTATTTTATTTCATTTGAATGTAAAGGTACAAGTAGCTTATTTTAGATTTTCAGCCTAGTGGCTGCTCTATCACAAAAATAAGTTATTTCTTCTTCTTCAGAGTTCATATTTATTAATTTTTATGTCTTTTGTTGAGTTTATTACATCACTGAAAGACATATTTTGTTACTCCAAACTGTTTATTAAGTTCACCCTTTTGCAGTGGTTTGAGCCCAGTCGGTAACTAAGTACCTACCCAACTGCTTGCTTCCTCCCCTTCCCCTACAGTGGGATAAGGGAGAGAGTAGGAAGAGCAAAAGTTGTAAAAACTTGTGGGGTCCAGTTAAATATGGTTTAATAAGTGAAGGAAAGGGGAAAAAAAAACCCAAAACCAACAAGTGATGCAAAGGAAATCACTTAGCACCTTCCACAAAAACACCAATGCCCAACCAGTCTCTGAGCAAGTACTACTTTGTTAAAATTACACCCTCAGTTTTTATCGCTGAGCATGACATTATATGGTACGGAATATCCCCTTGGTCAGTTGGGGTCACCTGTCCCAGCTGTGTCCCCTTACAACCTCTTGCCCACTCCCAACCTACTTGCTGTGGTGGGCAGACTGAGAAACAGAGAGGGCCTTGATGCTCTGTAAGCACCCTTCAGCAATAGCTAAAACATTGTTTTGTTATCAGTAACTAATATATTTGGACTATGCAATACATACTGTTTTATTTCACTCATCACAACAGAAAGTATTTCATTTTATTGAATTTTATTTCTCAAAACACAAAACAGAATTATTCTCTACAGTGGATTTTTGCCTGCCTTATTTTCCTTGGTTTTAAGTGGCTTCACAATCGAGCTTCCATCAGTTTCTTTCAGAAAAGGAAATGTTTTAGAGATATTTGGGTTTAAAAAAAAGTGTATTTTAGTTAATTTAAGGTTAAAAGGTAATTCCACAAGTATCTGGCTAATTTTAAAAATTCTTTTCTCCAATCATGCTTAATCATCCAGTTCCATATGTCATTGTGTCATAGTTTAAACCCAGCCAGTAACTCAGAATCACACAGCTACTTGCTTAACCCCACTTTCACCCCCCTCTCTGGGCAGGATGGAAAGACGAATCAAAAGAACGTTAAACCCCCAGGTTGAGATAAGAACAGTTTAATAACTAAAGTACAAAATACTCCTATGACTACTACTAACAATAAGGGAAATAAAAAGGGGAGAGAATATAAAACTAAAAGGGGAAAGGAAAAAAGAAGATAACCACAGGTGATGCCAAATACAATTGCCCCCCACTCACTGACTGATACCCAGCCTCACCCGAGCAGCAATCAGTTCCTTCCAGATAACTCCCTCCAGTTTATATACTGGGCATGTGCTCTGGCATGGAATACCTCTTTGGCTAGTTTGGGACAAGTGTCCTGTCACTGCTTCTTCCTGGCTTCTTGTGCCCCTCCTTATTGGCAGAACATGAGAGACCGAAAAGTCTTTGATCAGGATAAGCATCACTTAGCAACTCATAAAACATCAGTGTGTTATCAATCAGCATTATTCACACACTGTATGAAAGACAGCACTGTGCCAGCTACTAGGAAGAAAAGTAACTCTATCCCAACTGAAACCAGAACATACTGGCAGTTATTCTATTCAATTCTGTTTGTTCTACTTAAATAAAATAGACGATGGACTGTTTTTTTACCAATTCAGACAGCTGATCAAGAGGATTACAGAAATGCTTTATTACTGCCCTCCATAGACCATGTCTCCTTGCACTTTTAGGGGATTTTCAGCAGTACTATATACTATTCCAGTACAGATAAAACCTATTTTCATTGCTAATTTCTTCACTTTTTTATAATGAATTTTGATAAAAGGAAGAGATTAAAAGCTTGTTACACATTTAGGAACTTAGCTGCAGATGTACAGAATTTAAAGCCAACCTTATCCATCATGAAACCCGTGGCACTTCAATTTGTTCTTTCTTAGTCTAAGATCCTTTGCATAAAATGCTCTGGGGAATAACAATCTCCAATGTTATTTTTTCAATATCACAAACTGCCAGATGCCACTTGAGGATGCTACACTTAGCTTCTGCTATAAATATTTGTGGAGACTCTTTTCAAATGAGCTGTGACATATTACATTTTTGAGGAGCAAAGGAATTTTGCCTGGTTCTTTCTGTAACACAGTAGTCACAGAAGAAATGGCAGAAGAGTCTTTAATGGATTTGAAGCTGTGTTTATAACTTGGAAAACAACTGTCACTTTGTGGGCTTGGATGTCACCCAGGAATTGAAAGCTGAAAGTTAAGAGTGCTGAACAGTAAAATGTTGTCACAGGTCTTGGCAAGACAGGCTCCAACAATGGCAAAAACAAATTGTTATCAATTGACACAACTCCAAGTGTGAAAGGCAAAGTTGCTAAACTAGCAATTCAAAGTTCATATGCTACTCTCATAGTTCTGGGTATTTTCTTTATTTCTAAATTTAACTTGTAATAGTTGGTCCTAAGGAAAATGGTTTACAGTTGCCCTCCTGCTAGGGAACACAAATGTAAATGCAAAACTAGTATTTTAGCATGGGATGAACAAATATGTATTAGGAAAATCAATTTTCAGCAACATTATCCATTACTGAGAATGAAATTATTCATCACCAAGATTAAAGCAAAACCAAGACATTCTTAGAAAGTTAAAACAACAGCAGTCACAAATCACTTCAAAACTTTCTATTATGTTTTCTGTTGAAATTAGGTTATGCAAGTATTTATGAAATTTTTATCCTTCCAATATCTGAATATATTTTATGGCAGTGAAATTAGAAAGACATATACTGCACAATTTATTTTATTTTATTTTATTTTTAGGGTTTTGGGGGTTTTTTTGTTACTTATTACTTTATAGATAGAGAACAGACCTGGGAAGGGAAAATACAGACCTCAGTCAAGAATTCAAAACCTGCTTTCACTGGAGGCGTGGCAATATACACCTCCACCTGAAATTAACTTCATGGTTTTGAATGATGAATTTAACTATTAAAAGGTGGCATCTTTGATTTTCTATTTATTAACATTAAAAGTCTGAAGTTCCTCAAAGTAAATATTAGAAGTCAACACTAAAAACGTGAGAGTGTTTACATTTTCAGTCCTGTATTACAAAAGTACCTTGGACACTTAGGGAGACTATTCACATGCAAACACCCATTTAGGAGGCTGCTTCTTTTGTAGCCAATTAAGTGAGACAGGCTTCTTTAAAGAGTAAGTCTGAGAAGTTTGATGTCAGCCCTCTGAGTCACCCTGGTAATAAGGATCATTTCCTTGTTGTCATAGATCATTTATAATATGATAAAACTTTCTGTCATATCAACCTTTCAAGTCTGCTTTGAGCAAGCTTAGATTGGTCTTATTGAAAAGGCATGCACTATTCTTAAGAAGTAACCACTTATACTGAGATCCCAGAGAAAACGGAGAGAGGGGGGAGTCAACATGTTTTTTTCAGCTAAATGAATCATCTGAAGTCTACCTGAGGCTAGAGAAGAGCTGTTATCTAGCTTACATAAAAAGAAGATATTTTCTTTCAAAATTTTGTCTTAAAGTACTTAGTTTGACTGTACAATCCTACTTGTTAGCGGATTCATTTTAGGAAGCTTTTTACTATTCAGGATCATAATAAATATTTTAAGTACCAATATGCCAGAGGCTGACACTGAACCATACACTTACATGAACCTAACAGTGTTAGAAACAGTGATTCAGTGATTAGGTCATCTCCTCAGACCAAAAAACCCTAAGGTCTGGTTCCCGCTCACGCAGTGATCTTTGTGCCCTTATCTTCTTTGGTTGTAATTAGTAAACTATTAGCTACAACACTTTTTAATAAGAACTGTATTGCAAAAGATAGATACTATAAATGTTGCATTTATAAATATTGCACTGGGTGAAGGTTATTTCTCTGAATGGTCATTGTGGTGTAAAAAAATTTGTACAATTCCATGGGTAGCTTCATGCTGCAATCTTCCTACCAAATTGGATAAAACTGACAACTCAAAGAAAACAACATCTGTGACTTTGAAGGCTGAAGAAGGTATTGGCTAGTGGAATTACTTTGGTGTGTGCAAGATTTATTTTTCTCTGAGAAATGAGATTGGTTTTGTTTGCCATCTTCAGTGTAACTAAGAGCAGTACAAGCACTAGATAAATTCAAGTACCTCAGCCATATCCCCAACTTGCCAAGGCCTGAGCGTGGGATGAGAAAGATTTTTGGCACAGATCCAAATGGAGGGATGAAAAATTATTCTACTAAACAACTGAAATGAATACAAGAGGATTTTACTGAGGATAAATAAACTCTTGTTTATTTATCTATCCCAATATTTTTGTTTTTTAAAGAAAAGACTTTGAAATCTACTGACTGTACAGTGAAAGGTAGTGACTCACACTACATGTGCACACTGTGGACCATACCAATAAGACTATGCTTCTGTTTTTTGAAAATTGTCAGTAGAATTAATGAAGACAATGAAGACAAGCTAAAAAACAGAATAGAAAACTCCTCCAACAGAGGAACTTAGTTCTTTTCCCCTGAAAAAGGCAGAAAATTAGTTGAGCTTAAAACAATATAAAGTGAGGTAAATTCTTGACAAAGTTAATACTTAGTCCTTCAAGGCCTCTTGGCCTTTCAGAATGGCCTTAGAACCTACTTCCCAATGCCAAAAAAACCATATTGATAACACCAGAATTGAACAGGAATACTTTTATGCCACTGATTTTCTCTTAAAGCTAGAAAGACATTTCATCTTCATCTCTCTCTTCCACCACACTCCTTGCTTCTTCACTGACTGATTGAAATGGAATTTGACACTGCATACCAGTCTCAGATTTTTTCCTTACACTTCTAATAGATTTAGGTAACCAAATCAAGTTATTATTAGTGTGAAGCAGTGATCTTTTGAAGGAAGCTTGTCAGGGTCATTTCTGCCTTTTACAGCAGTAATTATACACAAAACCCAACCAACCAAACAAACAAACCCAAACCAAAAAACAGAACAAAACAAGAGCTGTAATTTGCTTCACAAATGGTTTTTCAGTAGCCCATACATACTCTTAAAATTTCTGCTTAACATGTTTGGCTTCAGTTTTTCCTTTTCAAACATAGGCACCTAGTGACAGTTCAAATATGCAAGCTATCCCCCCGCATATGGGCATAGTAGCCTGTACCATAGATGACCTACAAGCCCTATCTGTATGTCTCATACACCCAGGTGAAATCCCAGCCCATCCGTTCCAGCCAGTCCTCAGAGATCAGTGGGGCAAGGTGCAGCTGGGCTTAACTTCTCATTATAACCAGTTCGACACTGTATGACTGGTATTTCATTAAGCTTAGTTCCACCCGGGTATCATCCAACATAGCCAGAGGTGCAAAACTTACCAAAGAGGTGTCCCTCCTCCAGGGAGGAGAAAGGAGCAAGCCCATCCACTTGTCTGCAAAGCAGGGCCATGTTCTTATCCTCTGCCATGGAGGAGTTCAAATGCCAGGATTACACTTTTGAGAGCAGTGGAGATGAGACTAGTCACATTAAGGGTTGTTGCTGTCACAGATAGTGTGGGGGGCAAGCCATTGGCTCTAAGAAGACTTAGATTTTACTGGAATTACAGCAGTGATGAATCTGACCCCACTTCTTTACAAAACACTGTGAAGAAATTTGTATATATATAGGACTGGCAATACACAAAGTATTCTTAAAATAAAATACATATCTTCTTCTCTGAAAAAGATTATGATGGAACAGCACTGTAAGCCATTAATTATGCCACTAATGTGTATCTTTTAAATGAATGGGTCTACTAAAATCATCAGATCTACTTATGTGACCCTTAAAGGTCATCTTTTCCAACCTCCCTGCAATAAGCAGATACATCTTCAAGTAGAACAAGTTGCTCAGAGCCCCATCTAACTTGGCCTTGAACATTTCCACGGATGGGGCATCTACCACCTTTCTGGGCAACCTGGGTTTTCATGTGGTAGCATAAGGTTTTATACTTCTTGAAGTCCTGTTTTCTGAATTTTCTTGATGCCCTCAGGCTAGAGCCATATGAGAGAGGTACTATAGTATATGTTAACTCCCTTAGGATTGAGTCATCCATAAAAATGACAAGTGACTATATCAGTGGACAAGGGAAGAGCTACAAGTGTCATCTGGACTTCTGTAAGGTCTTTGATATAGTCCACCACAACATCTTTCTCTCTGGTTACCAATCTGAAACAATAACTGTTTATGTACACCTCTGTATTACAAGCTGTTAATTGTGCGCCAGAGAAAACACACTTGAAAACAATAATCCATAGGAAAGACACTGAGGAGAGGGAGGAAAGAAAACCTTGTGGGCAGGTAGGGATTTTTTAGCTTTCCTTGGAAAATGATTTGTTCAGAAGCTGCCTCCTCCCCAGCAGCCTTTCATGGCACTCATGGCAGGTGTTTCATCTTAGCAACTGTGCTAGTCTTTTTACTTTTTTCTCTTACTGCACTCACGTTCTGCTTTGTCATCAGTTCAATGTCATTCATTACCAAGAATTTTCTTTCAACTGGCACATTAGTACCTGGGAAAGAATTATCAATGCAAATCTGAAGAACACTCAGCATGAAAACTAAAAAGGGATTCCTTTTATTAGGTGAAAATCTCTCCATGTCCCTCCTGTACAACAGTCTTCTACTTTTCTGCCAAGTTGGTCTTATAACTTCATTTTACTCTTTTAGAGGATCTAAACTTTTATGTATCATTTATAACACTTTCCCTAGCAATTAAAATAATTGAGATTCTTCACACTTCCCAGTAGGAAATACATAAAAAAGTACCATTCTTCAGAACACTCTTAAAGGTTCCATGCACTGAAAAGAGCATTTCCTTAATGTAACTAACTCCTTTATTAATCGGAGAGATTTATAACAGAATCATGGCAGGTTTTTTCTATTGTTGATGCATTGAAGTAAAACAATGCTCATACTATGTGGATGTCCAAAGATTCAGTATAGCACAAGGCAGAGCCTCACTATATGTCTCAGAGACGTACTGGCTAGACAGCTGAAGGTGACTTACAGCAACCCAAGGAGAATGTGCACTGTTAAAAAAAAAAGAGACATCACTTTCCCATTTTCTGCCTTCCCTGTCAGGCCTGGTAATTTGCTGGCTGGAACTTGACAATGCTTAACTGTGAACTTTGTATGCCACAAGAAAAATCTGTAATTTTTATAGGCTACTAAGAAAGGGAAAAAGTATCCTTCCTTTCTTTTTCATGTGGATCCTGACCAGAAGGAGAAGGGCTCTGATGAACTTGAATTATCCCATTTGCCTTGAATCTTCCCAAGTATCTCTGCAATAAACAGGGGATTAAGTAGCAAATTCCACTTCCGTACGTAAAAGTCCACATATATGACACAGGTAAGTGATTAAATGTGCAGGCATTAATTTATATTTGTGAAGAGTGCAGCAGAATAGCAGAGGGTATGTGTAAGAAAATGTGGAAAAAATAATCAGTTGTTTCCTATCATTTCTTTCTAGAACATTTACTTATTTAAGTACCAGCTGGCCTGTAGGACATAGTCTTGTTTTAACATGAAAGGCAGAAATCTAGGCACAATTATACAACAAAGCTGGTAAGAAATCACTAGGGAGAGCATCCTCTTGGCAAGAAAAAGATACCAGCTGAACTCCTAAGGAAGATGTATTTGTTTTCATTTATCTAAAATAAGAGTGGGGAAGGATGTTCATGACATCAGTGCTGTCAGGAGTTTTCTATTCTGCTAAGATTCATCTCTCACATTCATCATCCCAGCCTGGCCCACACAAAACCTTCTTATTCTCTGTTATTCTTGCTGAGAAAACAAGTTTCATTAACAAGCTTTCCCAAGTGCCATTAGCAATCAGTCACACTCCAAATAGGAAATGGGTAATAAGGTAAACACCTAATAAGTTTAAAAAAAAGGTATTAAACCCAAAATTTTCTCTTTTGTTCTTGTCTATTAAGATAAGTCAGTTCTTCTCACAGTGAAGAGCTTTCACCTTCCACAGGAAGTTTGTGTGATCAGTAAAGAACATGTAATTTTTACCAACAGAATTTTTAATAATTACAGATGAACAATGTAAACACAGTTGCAACTTGATATTGTGACCAATAGCTGACGTTCCTAGATTTGTTGAGTTTGAGATGAAAATATTAGAAAGTCTCAATTTATATAAGGAAACATTACTACTGGTATTTATAGTTGGGGGTTTTATGGGTATGGTTGACTAAAAGGAAAACTCTGTCTTGCGATCTTATTCTAGATGATACAGTTAAAACAAATCATGTCAGTCTAAAGACTTATGTCCTATTCCCAATTGTGCCTCTAGGATGTAGGGAAGAACACAACTTTCCTATGACTCAGTTTCTTGATTTGAAAAATAAGGATAAGGATAACCAACCTCTTCTACAAACCTGGGATCTTATGGTTAAAAAGGGATACAAATTAATGATTCGTTATTTCTTCACACATTTCCTCGTGAACTGTAAAGATCAACTCTGTTGACAATGTATCTTATGTACCTAAATAAAAAGCTACATGAACTACATGGATGTTGTATAGGTCTAAACTGGGAGCCTCTTATCTTTACTTGCAACAAATACAGATTCAAATACAAAGTCCAGATTCAAGAAATTATCACATTTTAGGTGTCCTCTAAATTCCCATGGTTTGCCTCTGTTTTTCAGATTGCCTCTGCTTTTCAGATTTTCCAGGCTGGTCACAAAATCATTAAAACATAGAAGAAATGTTAAAGACCTGGGTTTTATAGGTGCTTTAAACTACAGATAACTTTCCAGACACTGAGATAGGCAGGTTGATGGTTTTTATATTTTAAAATAGCGCTGCTTAGGAGTTTAGAAAGGTAACAACAAAAACTACTTCCGCTAAACAGATAATAGTAGGGTACAGAAAAGTTGTAATTGAAGACATAAGAACACAGAAAAGGCTGTACAGGATTGGACCAAACATTCACCTCCTCCATTGTGTCATATCTAGCTGTGGTCAATAGCAGGTACTTACAGAAGAGAATAAAGCCAGTCTATTATGTAGAAATATTTCTACAATACAATTGCTGAGCCTCCTGGCTTTCAGAGCAAGTGGGTTTTTTTGTCTCTTTTGTGATGGCAAACCATCACACCTGAAAAAGACATGGCATTAATTTTTGTGATAAACTCCTCTCTGAAACCAAACTTCACCTTTCTCTTGTACTCCAGTAATCCTTTTCATCTAGAGATTACTCCTTTTTATTTTCTATTCCACACGCTGTCATATTATGGTATCATACTTACTAATTTGTTTGACAAAGCAAAGCTGCTCAACATTCTGTTCAAGTCCACTCCATTTTGGCCAGGGATGGGCATGCTGGCAAAGGCTTGATCACTAGGCATGGGCTTTTCTGCTTACCAGTCCTCCCCTAGCCTGGAATTGTAACAAAAAAGTTGACAAATAATTTGATTTCTTCCCTAACTGTGGCCAAGCTCCATATGAAAATAACGTTTTAACAAAAACACAACACAACTTTCATGTTTCCTCCTTCGTTCATTTCAACTCCCTCTACTAGTCAACCTCAGAATCATATTAAATCTGGAGGACTGCCATTCCTGGACTGTGCATGCTGCCAGCCATCTGAACCACAAACAATAAAAGAGCTGTTCCTCTGCCACTGTTAGATGAGATAAATCTGCGCCTTGACACAAAAGCACTGATGCCTCACACACAATACACATCAGTGAGGACCATCTGGTTGGCTTCATTTACTGCCAGACACCAAAAAGAGGGAAGATGTCACACTTAAAGAAAGGATTTACCTATTTTGGAATTACTGTAACATGCTGGAATGTATAATGCGTCAATGCTTTACTTGATACCCAGCTGTAAACAATCAAAGAGAATAGACTGGGTTATAAAACTAGTAATACACTCTGAATTTAAAGAGACAAAACTACTCTGTGGAAAGAATTATGCAGCAGAATCAAAAGAAATACAGATTCAGAATTCAAGAAAATACTTAAACTGATACTGGGTTCATAGCCACCTTTTTGAGAAGACCACAGTTGGCACTCATGATGACAATGGGCTCTTGGGCAGAAAAATAGGAGCAGTATGTCAGAGCTTTCCCATTTGGAAGTGGCTTGCATTCTATCAGCACATAATAGATCACTTCTGGTGCAACTGTATTCTCATCCACCTGATCTGCAACAGCTTCAGGAAAAATAGCTGAAGGCAATCAGTGATCCCCATTTAAAATAGTAATCTGAAGAGCAATGTCAAAATGTAACCAAAATTAAAGAAATAATATTGACATGCTGGATATTAGATTCATGGAAGAGATCATTGAAAAGCTCACGGAAAAGATGTTTTTTAATTCCTCCAAAGATACACTGCAAAGTTAGGCCAAGGGTAGGAATGCTTCTTTTCTAAGTCATCAAGACTGAAATCCAACCAACACCATAGGAGAGAGGTATCACACTGAAACAAGTGTGGTGGCATCTACACTACACAGAGGGGATCATTCAAACAAGAAAGCTGCCCCTCCTCCCCCCACCCAAAATAAAAGCCTTCAAAAATTAAAAACCAACTTAGATGCTATTTCAATGGACAAAAGCAAAATCACAGAAGAGATGAATATTAGAGCTAGTTAGGTGTGAAGTGAGAATGGAAGGATGGAAAAGTTATTTTGAATCAGTATTATTTTTTTGAAGACACATTACTGCATCCAGTCCTGGAGTCCTTAGCACAAGAAAGACATGGACCTGTTGAAACAGTCCAGAGGAGGGCCACAGAAATTACCAGAGAGATGGAACTTTTCTCCTATGAAGAAAGGCTGAGAGAGCTTGAGGTTGTTTAGCCTGGAGAAGGGAAGGCTCCAGGGAGATCTTAATGTGGCCTTTCAATACTTAAAGAGGGATTCTAAGAAAGATGGGGAGAGACTTTTTAGCAGGGCCTGTTGTGATAGGATGAAGAGTAATTGTTTTAAACTAAAAGAGGGTGGATTTAGACTAGATATAAGGATGAATTTTTTTACAAGGAGGATGGTGCAACACTAGCACAGGTTGCCCAGAAAGGTGGTAGGCGCCCCATCACTGGGAAATATTTGAGGTCAGGTTGGACAGGTCCCAGCAAATCTATTCGAGTTGAAGACGTTCCTGCTCATTTCAGGGGGGTTGGAAGAGATGACTTTTAAAGGTCCCTTCCATCCCAAACCATTCTACGACTCCATGATTCTATGATTCTAAATACAAAGTAATGAAGCCCATACATTGTGGCAGGCGGATCTAGACTGGCAACCATTCTCCTTTAAATTGCCAGTAACAATTTGAATTCATTTATTTTTGACAGGTATTCCAAAGTTATGGGTATGCAACACACATATGAATATTATTAATTATGAGTGTCTTCAGAGTAAAATCTCAGTCTTCTTAGAGCCAGTGGGACCATATAATTATTTTTTCTTTTTACTTTTCTGTCAAGTATACACTGTTATAAAGTTGCTGAATTTGGGACGCAGCACAAACCTACTATTTTTCCTAAGATCATGGTCCAAGCTGCTCTCCTTCACATTAGCGCTTCTGTTAGACATCTTTAGTCATTTTTCTGTATGTAAAGAACTGCAGAATTAGGTTTTGATTTGATTTTTTTAAATTATGACATAATGCACAAGTGGGTATTTATTTCAATAATCTTATCCACTTAGTGTAATCCTGCTGGATTTAGTTCATCTCTACTGTAGCTATGCTGACATTAACATTCCAACTTCAGTGGACTTGCACCAGAAATAACTGTGCATATTAACTGCAGCAGGGCTACACAGAACTTAAATCAGTGCAGAACATATCCATCACTTAAAACTCTCTTTTGCTTAAAATAACACTATATGGAAATGTAAACCCTCCAGTTAGCAGGTGGAATTTTAACCTATATTGTCTATATTGTACAGATATTTGCTGTACAGCTCATAAAAAATGAAAGTTTGTGTTGTAGAATCTGATGACACACAATGCATCTTATTGACTGCCTCATATCAGAGGTAGCCTGATTATATCTTTCTTACATTAATACGTTATTAAAGCAGCACCAGAAACTGTGCTTGGTTTTGTACATAGGGGCACTCAATGGCTAAACACATACACATGATCATATGTGATTTTGTCTCTGTTTCTAGCATTATTTGTGTTCACTAAACATACTGAGACTATTGAAGCCTAATTAGACTTATTTCCCCACAAAACTTCTTTTTATCAGCGGAATATGCTTATATTAATTACTACCTTCCCTTGTGCTTCCAACATACTTCTGGTATCAGTTTTCTTGTGTCTCATGAGAAGCTCCCTGAGCTTCATATGGCTGTACAGAGCACGACCACGAGAAGAGGTCTATATATGCTGTCAAGCTACACATGAATTAAGATGATGCTTTGTAATTTGAGGTAATATGGGCATATATTCAATGCCATCCAATGAAGTTCATAATTGTCAGCTTGCTCATAATATGAATATTAGGTAGTTGTTGGTGTTCTTGAGAGGTCACTTTCAGTGTTTTGTTTTCATATGAAGACAAAAAAATTGTTTTGTTTTGGTTTTTTTTAGTAAAGCTGAGTAAGAGATCCAGCTATAGTAACAATTTCTTATCCTTCCTTTGTTCCTTTAAATCACAGAACTTTCCTAGGAGGCTTGTTTTCTGCACAGGTCCTTTGTCTTCAATGGAAGTTGCAACAGCCTTAACCTGACAGGTTTTACCTGCCTTTTCTTTTCTTCAAATATAATGTCAAATTCAAGGAATGTATATGCAGACTGCACATACAGTGAGAATTACGGGGACTTTTTTTTTTTCATTTAATCTTATCTCTAGTCAGTCATTAAATATATATTACATATATAAGTACAGGATTAGCAATAAAATTAACTTTGAAACAGTCCATATTTTTAAGATTGGTTTCCTAAGATCAAAGTCTTTTGTTCTCAAAATGCTGGACTGACACCCGTAAAAGTTATGGTGAGTTTCAGAGTATGGAACATCAGGACACTCACTGAATTTTCAGGACAGCTTTAACCACACAGACCTAAGCATCATTTTCAAAAACCATCGTTGCTCATTTTTATAGGTAGTAATACATTAAAGTGAGATCTCCTAAAGGCTACAAGGACAGACAATTATATCTACATTACATAAAGTTAATTCAAAACACTTGTATGCTACATATTTTATTAACTGCATGAATATAGTGCCTAGGAAACAGACTCATTTGCACTAGATGCTATATAAACATAGAGGGAAAACGCCTTCATGGTAGTTTCATTAGCACAATGCATCCTATTAAAATGGATTACTTATATATGAGACATTGTAATAAAAATCAGTGCAACGGGATGATTTTGGGAAACACTCTCATATTTTTCATTAAATATGCATTAATTATTTGCATGTAGGACATGCTGCAAGATAGCAGAAGGAGCTATATATTTTGCAGAGACCTTGAAGGATAATTGATAGGACACTGAAATTTTTATTATTGAAAATAATCATTGGCTGTCAGGGATTGACTCTTAATTTAAGTTGCTTTGTTATACTATATTTCTAGGTTATTATTCTTATCTAAAATGACATGTAACTTAAAGGACCTAGGTCTTCTGAAAATATAATTAAAAAAAAATGAGGCAAATGTGCATCAGGATATATATGCGCACTGTATCTGCAGATGCTTTTCCCTCAATATCAGGCCTACATTTTAGCAAGGCAACCCAGTGACAAACATGACATCCAAAAGAAGATTTGAAACATTGCTAATACACAAACTTAAATGCATCCCCCAAACTTTTTTCTTTATCAACAGTAAGCACTAGATGCACCAGTTAACCATAAAATACAGAGCGTTTGGTGCATACATAAGGGTAATGTTCAAATGAAATAAAGTGGCAGGAGTATTAAAACTCCATAGGCAGTGTCGTGGTTCAAACCCAGCCGGCAA
>NW_009923475.1:0-6529 GCF_000696875.1 Nestor notabilis
ACCCGAGCAGATAAAGGTCCCTGGAGCCGCCTGATACCCCATGGGCGGGTAGGGGCTGCTCATTGCTACCTGCTTGCTTTGCTCTGGCTGCAACTGTTCCGAGTGCCTGGGTGGGTGTGAGCGAGCGTGTGTCAGGCTCTGGTCAGTACCGTGTCTTCATTTCTTCCCCATAGGTTTTTTGCTCTGACTTCTCTTCGCTTGCTGTTCCTGGTTGCGTTTACCCTCATAGTAGTAGTTTGTCTAGATCAGTGGAAGAGCAAAATCTGGCCTGAAATTGGAGGTAAGTTGCAACATTCGAGCTGACAGGAGCAAAGCGAGTGCCGGGTTTAGCCCAGAGGTGCAGGCTCTGGAGTTAAATAGTTAAAATCCTGGCTCTTGCAAGTCTAGAAGCAAGAGCTCTTCCTGGAGCTGGAGAATCCTCATCTATGTAAACATAAAGACCTTTTCCGGCTCGTGACACTGGTGTTTGCGTCCTAAGCTTGAACCATCAGCTGTACGTGGGTTAGCGCAGGGGTTGAAGCAGGGATTCACCTTCCAAGCACTCAGTGCAAGAGCAAAAACCTGGGAGTGTTGGTGGGATACATCTGGATTTCTCCTCAGAATCCATCATAAACCAGCTCCATGGTTCAGGATACAGATGAGGCCCAGCCTTGCTGTTGAGCAGAGAGCTCTTTGAAGGGAGAGGCACTGTGCTGGCTGTTGAGGAAGTTAGTCTGGAGCTTTCAGGAAGCAGAGCTGCTCTAGCTGTCGTTTGGTATTAATACACTCATGAATACTACCACTCCTCCAGCACAGGGTTTGCATGGGCAGGTCGGTGTTGAGCAGTGTGTGTGGTTTGCATGCTCCCAGAGGTGGGTCCCTCACTAACTAGCAAGAACAGCTCCCAGCTTTCTGCTTCAACTTGTGTTCTGTGTCGTTCTTGGGAAGACATTCAAGCTTTCCTCGGGCTCCACCAGCAGCTTGGCTCAGGCTCTGTAGCTGAAGCATCCCTGCTTATGAGGAAGTGTCTGCCCAGCTCCCTCAGAACCTCAGTTTTGATTTGTCAGGATGACTTTTCAAATCCCACTCTGGGAGAGAAAGTATCCGAAGGCTTAAATCTCTGATGCCTCTCAGTAATCAGCTGCTCTTCCTTCACGTGTGTGCAGGGGAAGGGGGGAGATGGAAGTGGTTGGGTTTTGCTATGACCTTCCAAACACCATCCAACAGATCCCCAGGAGCAACAGGGAGCCTTTCTTGCATCTCCTACTGTCACACGTACACGTTCAAAATGTGCTATGGAGTGATCCATCTCTGGTTCTTAATTACTGTTAATGCCTTTCCCAGGTATTCCCCAACTTATTAAAGCTTTACTTAAATCCCAAGACCTAAGTGTTCTCATGGCAAATTCCTTGCAACTAATGTAGTGTCTGTTCTTAATATTTTAGTGGCAAGACCTGACGAATTAGACAATGAGAGGTAGGAAACTAATTGACTTCTCTGCTCTTGGTGTTTGCTGTGATGCTGGGTCACTACCACCTCATGTGCTCCTTGGAGCGAGGAAGGAAGGGGGAGAAGGGAGCTGCTCAGTGGAGGGCGGATGGAGCCCTGGCCTCTGTCAAGCAGCTGGGACAAGTTTTTGACCTGCCCAAGCTGTTATATTACACTTTGCCTCCCCACTAGCCCTTGACAATGCTTACTTAGCGTTGTAAAACTTCCCTTGTGCCTGAAGTTAGAGGTGCTGCCTCAAAAGCAGCTCCTTCTGTATGGGCCTCCAGCAGCAGGAGACCAGCCTTCCTTTTGGAAAAGATGAAGTCTTCTGAGACTTGACAGGGAATGTTTAACAGCGTGTTCCAGGAGCTGGCCCTGCATACTTGGGACCTGACTGCAGCACTAATAATGGCTTGAGAAACGTTGGGGTGTTGCCTTACTAATAACACCTTCCTGCCCTGTGGTGCTGCGCTGGGTGCTCAGCTCCTGATGAAATCACTTGAGCTGGTGCCAAATCACAGGCTTTACTTTGTTTTCTTTTGCAAGAGGCCCAAGTACAGAAGGAATTGCTCTTCCTTAACCTCCATACTTGTGACTAGCAGTTAAGAAGCGCTAATAGAACTTGCCAAAGACAGTGCCTCTGAAGGAACTGAATATATGAAGTAAGGTCCAACGCTGCTTGTAGAGACCTCATGCTGAATTCTTGGGGGTTGCAGTTGATTAAATCAATGCAGAAAAAGCGAATGGATTTGCTTCTGCACTGCCCTTTCCCTCCAGCAGCATGGAAACTAGTCTAAGCCAAAGACTGAGAGACTGGAATAGCTGCTCCTGAGCTCTCCTTGGTGGGAGAACTGGGGCACTTGCAGAGTGGTCCCTGGAAGTGCTGTTCTGGAAGGCAGCTGAGCCTCAGCGAAAGCTCTAAAGAGCTCAGGGCTGTGGGAGGAGAGAAGGAGGCACTGAGACAAGTGTCTGTAACAAGTGACTTCTGCACTGGTGTCGATGCAGTGATATCTCTTCCTGAATTCCTGCCTTCCCTGCAGCTGGGGATACGTCCACCCTCGGCTGCTCGGAGTGCCAGAGCTCTGTCACCATTTGGCTGAAGGATGGGTGGCTGGGACCAACTTCTTTAGCAACCTCTTCATTTTCAAGAGGCAAAGCCCTGGCAAGGTAAGGAGGTACAGACCTCAGCACATAAAACGTGTGGTGTGGAGCCTCTGCTGCCCACCAGGATCCTCTTGTGGTGGCATCAGCATTGGCTGAACGCGCTCGGACGTGGGAGGTTGCCACGTCTCCCCCATGGCTGTTAAGTGGTGGGGAGGGATAGAAAGCTCAGGCAGAACGATCAGGCTGGGGAGGAGGGAGGAGAAAGCGAGTGTTGGCATGTTGGTTGTGAAATGTAGCTGCTCCTTCTGTAGGTTTCCAGCTCTGTCAGTGTCTGTCAAACTCCCTCCGTGGATTTGAACAGGGTGAGAAAGATGTGTCAAGCTGCTGCTTTTTCTTCCTCCCCTTTTCCTTCTTTTTTTTGAGGCTTATGCAAAGAGCAGCTTGTAACACGCTGGAACTGTCCTTGTCCTTTTCACCTTCAAGCTCTCTGTCTTCTTTAGCCTCTCCCTGGCTTTGGGAAGCTCCTCATATGCTGAGGCAAGAGGCCTTGGTAATGCTGCCTGTGCCTGTGCTGGTCCCGCAGGGAGGGTGCTTGAACACTGGGAAGGTTTTGCTGCCATCCGAATTATGACTTAGGATCTGCAGGAAGCGAGTGAATCCACTGCTTTGGAAACTCACTGCCTGCCCTGTCTTCAGTTTTGCCTTCTAGTGTGCGGAGTCTTTACTTTCCTGGCTGTCCTGGGCCGCTATATCCCTGGACTTTTGCTCTCATACCTGCTGTGTAAGTAGATCCCTGTGCCAACAGAAGTGAAAAGGGGTAGAGAAGAGTGGGACCTGAATGGCTGGGATGGGGCTCTTTTGCTCAGAGGGAAAGCTTGTGTGAATGGCTTTAAAACTGAGAAGAATACATTCTGCCTGGAATGTGGTGGCTCCTGACTGGGACTCTGAGGTCTCTGGTCCAGAGAGAACATGTTTGAGTGCTCAGGAACCATAGACCTGAGCACTAAGAGGTTGGCCTCTCAATTTTGTAACTTTGGCAGAGGTGGTTGCACTGTTCTAACAGCCTCCTGCAGCATTGCCTCCCTTCAGACCTGGCACTCTCTGTGTGTTGTGCTGCGTCACAAAACGGGCAAGGTGTTTGCATCCTGGACAAACTTCTAATGTGCCTTCCCACTTACCCAGTGCTCTTCATCCTGCTGTGGCCCCTTGCTGTGTACCACAGACTGGGGCAGCGCATGCACGTGAAGCTGGAGCCAGCTCTGCAGCGGCTGCAGTTCAGCTTTCGAGGCTACATGATGCCAAAGCAGCGGGAGAAGCAACGTAAGTCCCTGTGCTGTGTTTCTGACCCATCACACACTGAGCCTCAGAACCTGTAACAGCCCATGAGCGGAGCCTGGAGGGGGCTGGGGCTGCAGCCACTCCAGTGCCCTCGGGGAAGGAGGCAAAGCAGCTCTGCCTCCCAGTGCCTCCCTGCAAGCACTGACACTTCCCATTGTCAGCTCCTCATGGTGCTGAGCTGCTCCGTTCCTCAGCTGCCAGAACTGTGTGTTCCATTGTGCAGCTGCACTGGAAGCAGAGGGAGGGTTCAGTGCAAGGCAGCTGCTGAACACGTTCATCTCGGCAGCAGACGTGCAGCAGCCCCGGTTGGAAGTGATCACGTTGCTGTGCTGTGGAGCAAAGCATGCTGTGCTGGCCCCTGTCCAGGCTTGCCAGATTAAGGGGTTTTGTGCGTGGCACAGGGCTGCCCCTGCCCAGAGCCCTGTCCCAGCAGCAGCACTGAGCTCTCACTCTGGTTTCTGGCAGTGCGTCACCGATCCCTGAACCAGGAGGCTGTGGATGATGGGAGCGACAGTGAGGAGGAACTTGCTGCCTTCTGTCCTAAGGTAATAGCAGAGCTGAATACAACAAACTCACTGTTGGGTGGACACATAGTGAGTGGCCACACATCCAGCACGTTGTAGCTGAGTTGTTGTGGAAGATCAGATGAGGATTTGAGAGAGGTCTTTCCTGTTCTGCCTCCCTCAGATGTGTCCAGAGCTGTTTGTACCAACTACAGTTCTCCTAGTCTGGGCTGTAAAAGGTGGCATGAGCCTCCATGAGGGTTGGCTTTCACTGGAGGCCACTGGATCATGTGTTTTGTCTTGAGGCACAGGAATAAGCTTCCCAGCACTGATGTTTTCAATGTTACCTCCTCTTTGAAAGCTGGATGACTCCGTGGTCGCCAAGGAACTCACCATCTCCGACTCGGAGCACTCAGATGCTGAGGTTTCCTACACTGAGAACGGGATGTTTAACCTTTCGAGGGGTCAGACTCCCCTGACAGAGGGGTCAGAAGGTGAGAGGGAATGGGGCACCTTCTGGGAGCTGTGGAATGCTGAGCAGGCGCCAGCATGGCGGGTCAGAGGGAGGCTGCATTGCCTTCTGGCCTTGAGGTCTGGCCCTTTGATGTCTGTCTTGCTGCCCAAGATGAGGTGCAAGGACCTGTTCTTTCAGAATGGAGCTTCCTTCATTCCTGTGGTGCTTCAGTGAGCAGTTAGAGCTGCTCTCACAGGCAGATCCAGCTCTGCTGGTCCCTGCCTGCAGGGGCAGGGGGGAGTTCCGTCTCTGGGGCTCTCTGGTGCAGCATCCGCGTTCCTTGCGTGTGAACTGGAAGCTCAGCAGCACCCCCAGGACCTGTGTGAGGGGGGCACTGGGCAGGGTTTGGTCTCTGGGCATTGGGGGGGCTGTGGCCCAGCTTTCACGTGCTGTGCTGCCCTGGCCTCTGGGCTGTTGGTGTGTGTTTAAAGCTCTTTCTCCTCTTCTAGACCTCGATGGTCACAGTGACCCAGAAGAATCTTTTGCCCGTGATCTCCCTGACTTCCCTTCCATAAACCCAGAAGTAACTGGCATAGATGACGAAGATGACACCAGCATTGGGATCCCGAGCCTGGCTTACCGCTCACAAGTGACTGAAGAGCTGCACCTCCCCTATGAGCAGGAGGAAGGCGCTGTGCTACCCCCGGTACAGAACCTGCCTGACAACATCGCCGGCTTCGTCACCAGGGGGATGATCCAGCTTGCTCTGGCCGGAGCCTCTCAGCCAGGCCCCTCACGCAGCGACAATCCCCAGAGGGCTGCAAAGACTTACCTCAGAATGGCCAGCTTGGACTTGGACACTGATGCAGAAGGAGATGACTTTGAACTGCTGGATCAGTCTGAGCTGAACCAGCTGGATCCCGCAAGCTCCCGGGGCCAGTAGGTGAGCCCAGCACGTCCCTCTGGTTTTCTGGTGTGCGTCGTGGAGGGAATCCTGGCAGGAGAAGCCTTGCACAGTTGTCTGGATGGTCTCCTGTGTGCGGCTGAGTGACGTGGCAGCCGGGCCTGGCTGGGAACACCACTGTGAGCTGTGACTCTGTAGCCTCGCTTGGATTTTAAAATAAACTACACTGGTAATTCATAGAACAAAGGCGTTGCTGTGATCGCTTCACAGTCACCACGTGCTGCCCTGCACCCAGGATGCTGCTTGCTCCAAACTGCCTCACCTGAGACAATAACCCTGGTGTGTGTCACTCTAGAGGCCGCTGCTCGGCCCGGCTCAGCATCGCCCAGGACAACCTGGAAGCCGACCCTTTGGGCTGGTTTCCCCTCAGACCTGGTGTCTGGGACTTAGTGCTGGTCTGTCTTTAAGACAGCTGTTCCTTGCTCCTAAACCGTGCACAGAATCCAGGTCTTCTCTCCCAGCATCTTCCAGCTTCAGGTAGAAACAAAGTCCTTGGTGCCGCCGTGGGCACAGCCGTGTGTGTGTGTGATGAGCACTCGCCTCCTGTCCCGGCTCTAGCGATGCTGTTTTGTAAGAGACATCATGGCAATAAGACCCCTCCTGCGATGATGAGTCCTGCGGTGACCGTCTGTGGCAGCTGCTCTTGTGTTGCTTCCCTAAAACAATGGACTGATGCTTTGCTGACCCCCCGCCCCGTGC
>NW_009923476.1:0-15854 GCF_000696875.1 Nestor notabilis
GAGGCCGGCCCGGGGGAGAGCGAGGGGGGGGCAGCGGGGCACATGCATGCACACGTTCATACCCAGGGGTGCGTTCTGCTCCCCGCAGCCGTCGCTCCCCATGTCTTCGGGCAGACACAGCTGGGGAGCGTGTAGGATTCTCAGGCAAACACAACGTCGTACTAAATAAACGCCGGGAGTAATGTTTTGCGCCTGTAGCGTCGAGCAGAGTGTCAGGAGCTGCCCGTGTACCGATAAGGCTTTCTACTGCAGAGACTTGGCGAGCCAGCCGAGGCTCCGGCGCGGAGGCAAGTCGGGAACGGTTTTGTGTCTGAACGGGGAGAACGATTCTGGCAGAAATACAAGGAGCCTTGTAGCTACTTAAATGTGAACCGGTTTGTAATGTAGCTCTGCCTGGACTGTCTTAGGTGCCCAATACCTGCAAAATAAAGTCATGTCTGCATATGCGTCTTAACCCACTTTCAGAGTCCAAAAAGGGCACTGAGGCAGCTTGGGTGAGCTTCTGTTCCTCTATCATGTTCATTATAACTGTGTAGACTATACACACCTAAAGATGTTTGGATTCATCTTATTTCTTTCATCCCTGCGCAAGCCTAATATATTCAGAAATTCCACCCAGTCCTTGAAGTTTGCCTCTGCACAAGTGCTGGGCTGGCATCCTCTGCAGACGAAACACAGGCAGTTATAGCCCTGAATAGAAGCATCATGTTTTGTTCTTACAAAAATAAGATATGGATAGTAAATGTACATAAACACTGTGCTCTAACAGTATCCGAGGCAGTCATGCAGTCTTTTCACACCTTTTAAATTTGTTCTTTTAAGTTTTCATACCTCTGCTGATTGTTTTTGGAGCGTCAGTCTTTGTAGCGATGGGAGAGACAGTTCCACCTCTGTAGGCTAGGGAAGGGGTGATACTACAGCAACCACAGGTGGTGCCTGGAAGGTCAGTCAGTCTGGGCAGCTCCTCAACTGGAAAAGGTGCATGATGAGGCAAAGTTTAGCAGATGTTTGCTGTTGTTATTTGTAAATTCTTGACTCACTGCTTGTGAGAAGCAGGCAGGGAAGATGAACAGTCACTCCCACTCCTTTTATTGGAGATGGTGGGGAAAAGTACTTCCAAGTAGTGCAGCATCCCAGGCACACCAGCCTTGCATGGTAAAGCTGATCTCAGTACATATTTCTCTAGTCTCTGGCACTGAGCCCAAACTGGCACTCCACTATACCTGTGAATACTAAGCAGCTCTCTTAGTCTCCAAAACAAGGTGGCCATACCCAGACTTCCTATTGGGTATGGTCTATGCTAACCCCAAACCACAAACAAATTGTTCAAGAGAGCACTCGATGGCCAGGGCAAAACCATGCCAAGGTCATCTTGAGCTTAGACACAATCAACTTCCAGTCCCAAGAACATTTGCTGGCACTGTTTAATTCATTAGCATGGATGTAGCCCAAAAGTCCATTAGCAAAGTGCTTACAAATGTCACAGATTTTTCCCAATTGTGCAATAGTATTGTGGACTTCCATCCTCCTTTTTAATTGTAAAGGCTTGTTATTTAAAGATACTTTTATATATGTATTTGATCTGTTCTTCTACAAAAATACCAATAAAGGAATCCAACAGCAGGAAGTAAGAGAAGAAATGGATTACTAATATTAGGATTTCATCTGTCCTGAATAGATCTATTGCTGATGAGAAATGGATAAAGAGAAATTAAGTGTTAGGTGCCATTCCATAACAATACAAGCTCCATTTCTTACAGGTATATCCATGTACTTAGAGATAGGTTAAATTAGTGGATGACAATCCTACCACTTGGAGATCTCTGAAGTCCTGAATCCTGTGAACATACCCCTTTCATTCCCTTCCTAATCCAACATGGAGTTTCCTCTTCTGGAGTTATATCACCCTTTGACTCCCTCTGCCTTGTAGGAAGACATTTAGAGACTGTTTTCATAATCTCATTCCAAATAGGATATACTGTGCTGTAGGTACGTGTGGAGGGTTTTCATGGTTAAACATACCATTTAGGAACCAAATGTGGCACATAAGGATTCAGTAAGTTCCCAGTTGGCAGAAGACTTAAATACATAATAGCCCACTTCGGACACAACTTTAAGAGTGACGTCTTACCAGCATCTAAACGAGGTCCAGTTTTCAAAAGTGCTCTGCAGCTCCGCAGCTGCTAATTTTCACTGTGACATGAGTTGGGATTTACCCAAAACACCACTTAAAATCCTACGATCTTTTATCAAATGTGGTCCTTCTTTGATGCCCAAATGACGCTAAACACTGTACGTGAATAGAGAGTAGTTATACTGTGTGATGCATCCCATGAGAAAGCCAGCCCCAGGAGCAACCTCTCGCATTCTCCACTCAGCATCTCCCAGCTCTGCAGTTGCAGCCCTCGCAACCCTGCTCTGCAGCCTGTGCCATACAGCAATTTCTGAAGAGAGGTTTACTTCTAATACAGCCCATTTCAGTGGCCCTGTTTGCAATACAGCCCCACCAGTGGTTATCATCACAGTATGTAGATAGGAAACTGTGGAGCATGGTCAGATATGAGGTAAAAGAAAGAAATTTTAAGCCAACTTCAGCCCTATAGCCAGCCCAGTCTTAAGCTTCCTCTGCACATTCCTCTGTATGCAGAGAATAAAAATAAGCCAAGAATAATTGGGAAATAAGCATAGAGAACGGGCTAAACTGGTATCCTATTGATGCTCACTAAGCGTTAAACTATTTGTTCTGTTGGACTTGACTTGTGTTTCAGGTAAGCATAATTTATCACGTGACCTTACTGACTGCTTACAGGACTGTTACATTCCCCTGCACACTGCTATTCTGCTCTTTCCCATTTACGGCTGTCTACAGCAGGGTTCTGTTATACAGTTACATGTCACTGTTTAGTTTGATCTAGGCCAGTCTGGTAACTCAAACAAAAACAAGCCACACTTCAGTCTGTGCTAAATTGGTCAAATTTAAACTGAAGGGTACCTAGATTTGAAAAGCTTTTGCATGATAACCAGCTTCTGTTATAGGGCAAAACACATCCCCAGCTAAAACATACCTGTCCATCCAGAACAGGCAGATGAAATGGATTATATGAGTCCTATTAAACTGCTAGGAGTTCTGTGTTTAACTAACTTAAAGACCTTAGCAGGGCTACACATCATTGTCAAGACCGTAGAAACAACCATTTGGCCTGTCTCAGGCCTAAATAGGTTTTAAATGACTAGCTCTGACAAACACCTAAGAGACTAATTTGTGCGCAAAACTAGAAGCAGGGAACTGCACAGCAACTTATTGAGATCACCGTGTGAGGGAAATTTGTTTTGGACCTGACTTCTGCATATTAGGAATAATTTTGAAAGAAAAAGGATTTAATAATCTTCAACTGCTCCAAGCCAGTGAAGTGGATACTCTGGAGACACAATTTGGGAGGTAAAACAGGTTGTCATTGTGTTCAGCATGCCAGCCAGGGAAGCTAGCTGAAAAATCCCTCTCTGTTCAATTTTCACATTTTGGAGTTAAACAGGCATTACCAGTCTGAGATTTTACTCCCATCTGTGATATGTCACCATAATGAAAATTCCACTTTTACCACCTTCACTGCTCCCCAGGAACCTAATTTTTTTCATGGTCTCTTACAAACAGAGCCTGTAAAGGCTGCAAAGTCACCTACAGCACTGGCTATGGTCTCAGGTAGCTAACAACTGCACTGTTGTCTGTTCCTGTACAACTTAGCTTAAGTCCAGCCCAAATATATGTACCAGTATCAGCTGAAATCACACTTTTGATTTGCAGCCTGGGTACACTCTAAATAAAAATGTGTTTAAACTACAGAAAACTGCAATGGTTCCTCAATGAGTCTGGAAAGCAATTTTTGCCTTGGTATATAAGGATCACAGGACTTAGCACTTACTAATTGTATGAAGATTGGCTGGAAATAAACACATGCACAGCAAGGTCTGCTTTTCTCTAGTATCACACATAGAGAACAGCACTGTTTGGTAAATGTAAAAACCTAAGCACTGCAGTACTTAAAATACTGGGGAAAATGTCAGCAAAAATGAGGACAGTGAGGACTTGAATGGTCAATGCCCTGTCCTGCTTTTAGCATTAGACGGTGAACTTGGCTGGTCAGCTGGATTCAGCAGGCATTCAACCAGACTGTGGTGCAAACAAAGCATGTTTCCATGAAATCCAGGATAATTCAGGGAAATCTGAAGAGCTATGTTATGTGGAAATTTGATCTAGAAGATCACTATAGTCTCTTCCAGCACAACATTCTGTCTTTTCAAAAGCTTAGCCAGTTGCCTTTTGCATCACTGAACTCAAGGCCTGCAACAAAGGTCATTTAGGGGGCGGATAAATCTTTTAATTAATTTCAATAGACTTTGGATGAGGTCCTAGCAGAAACTGTGATTCAGCAGCTCATGGAACTCGGAGGGAAAAAAAAGTCTGTTTTATCACTCATAGTGAGTGGATAAGAATTATAGTGAAAATAGTTAAAAAAAGGTGGATGGAAGATCATCCCGTGGCAGTAGGAGAGTACATTTCTTACTTGGATGTAAGCCTGGAGAATTTGCATTTGCTGGAAAGTACTGACAGGAGCATAGGATATAAAGCTCTCCCAGAAGTGCCCAGTAATAACACTTCTGATGCTGGTTCTGATGATGGGATGAGTCAAAACTTCTCACACTGTGCTGACGAAGGGTGTGCCACATGCTGAAACTTGCCCTGAGCTGTCAGGGTGGAGTTTCATGAAAATCTGGTCTGCACTGCAATTAATATATTTTTTTTCCCTGTACTTGAAGACATCTCTTGATAAGTAATGTTATTTGCAAATTCTCTTCCAATTTGAACTGCTATTCCAAGCATAGTGGGTAGGATTCACCTGGTCAAATGTGGTCCCTGCAATTGTCTGCAACTAGTTATTTACATTTGCTTTACATGGGGTGAAGTAGGCACTTTTCAGACCAGATTTATATGACTCATTAAGATACCAATATTTGAATGAGCAGAGATTCAAAAGTGGCCTTCTAAATGAATCAAGTAAGTCCCATCCTAAAAATACCGATTTCTATTAAATGTCTAAACAAGGACTCAAGACAAGTAGTTGAAATATATCTTGTTATCTCCAGAGCATGTAAGATGACTATAGCTTAAGTGTTCTCACTGAGTATTCAATGAATCAAATCTAAAGACAGACGTCAGTTTTGACAAGCTTTGGATCAGGGCCGATTTGAAGGTGTCAGATTTTGTTTCTGTTTATTCAAAGGCTGGCATGGGAACAAGCAAGCAATGTCCAAATAGGAAAAAAGCTTTTTTGTTAATATAGCATAGAAAACGCTTATTATCTTGGAATTATATGCTTGTTATTTTCATAATATTTTAATTTTTATTAATAAAATACCTATACACATTTTAACCATACCCATAAAAAATTAATGATGTACAGATCAAATCTGTAAATACTGTATTATTGCATTGTGTACAGTATTATATGTGTGCTTTGAAATACCACAACAAAATAAAGCACTGTCTTTTGAGAAGCACATCAAATGTAGAAGGACATCATGGTTAATTATACTATGGGAAATGTGAAAGTCTAAGGAGCAAATCTGCAACTGATAGACCTAGAAGTTCCCCTACAGCAAAGATAAGCCTCAGTTCCCAAGATCCCTGACCTTACAGCCCTTTTAAACTGACTGAACAGTGCAGAAGGATCATAATAGAATCATAGAATCATAGAATAGTTAGGGTTGGAAAGGACCTTAAGATCATCTAGTTCCAACCCCCCTGCCATGAGCAGGGACACCACACACTAAACTATGTCACCCAAGGCTCTGTCCAGCCTGGCCTTGAACACCTCCAGGGTTGGAGCATTCACAGCTTCCCTCGGCAGCCTATTCCAGTGCCTCACCACCCTCACTGTGAAGAACTTCTTCCTTATATCTAATCTAAACTTCCCCTGTTTAAGTTTAAACCCATTACCCCTTGTCCTATCACTAGAGTCCCTAATGAAGAGTCCCTCCCCAGCACCCTTATAGGCTCCCTTCAGATACTGGAAGGCTGCTATGAGGTCTCCACGCAGCCTTCTCTTCTCCAGGCTGAACAGCCCCAACTTTCTCAGCCTGTCTTCATACGGGCAGGGCTCCAGTCCTCTTATCATCCTTGTGGCCCTCCTCTGGACTTGCTCTGACAGCTCCATGTCCTTTTTATGTTGAGGACACCAGAACTGGACACAATACTCCAAGTGAGTTCTCACAAGAGCAGAGTAGAGGGGCAGGATCACCTCCTTTGACCTGCTGGTCATGCTTCTTTTGATGCAGCCCAGGATACAGTTGGCCTTCTGGGCTGCAAGCCCAGAAATGGAATGAAAATTAGGACCTTGCCCCCTGTTTTTCCCAGAACAATAGCTCTTGGCAGTTGGCAGATCTCACAGCACCTTAATGAATTACTGCAAAAAGACCCTATGTTCTTGTTGTTTATGTGCTGAAGGTCTTCCAAGGTGCAAGTAAACATGGTGTCCATAACATGTTTTTATGTATAGCTGAATTTTCAGATTTCCTCTGCAGGCATCCTCAGATTAGTCTCTTGGCTTTACAGAAATCAATGGCACTGAAATCATTGCCTTCAGTGAGGTCAGGACTCCAAGCTGTATCGTCCACCTCGCTCAAATCTCTGTAACTTTGAAATGAAGAACTGAGTTTTCTTGCATTATTTTCTGCACCTAGACCCTTAACTTTGCTTGGTATACTGTATCTTATCTGATACATGCGAGTACAACATTTAGGAAGCAGGTTCACGTAATGCCTTTTTTATTGCAAGTAGAAGTTATACCTTAATTTTTGGTTATTTTAACATTTTTCTCTGATTGTAAAATGTTCAACCATACAGTAGAGACATGTTAAAAAAAATGTACAAACATGCTGGTTTTATGAGAGAAGTTAAAAACTTTTACAAATTATGAGATGTTATCCTCAAAAATCTGTTTTCCTAGGGCAGTATTTTTTACAATTGTATGTGATGAAATTCCATTTACTGAGCTGCATTAATCATTTTATCTTAGCTGCCTGAATTCCCTTCGCTCTCTGAGGGTTTTCAAAATGTCAGTGCAACCCCTCCACATTGCAAATACTGGTGAAACAGCCAAGAAAAACCTTACTTTTATTAAATAATTTAGTGTGTATTAACACTATTTCATTTTAAGGATGGTGAGAATTCCCCAAGAGTTCAATTATCTTAAACTATAGCCTATAATTAAACTGTAAATTGAAATTACAGCTTTAAAAAAAAAAAGGAATTTCTAAAACCAGTGTTTCCATAATGTCATAGAGTAGTATATCACAGCATTCTGGAGTACATGCATTCATACATCGTAACTTTGCTTGTAATTAAGTACATAAAAACTGGCAGATTTTTTAATGAATGTGTGTTTCTGCAATAGCTATTTACGACATTGACTTACCCATAAAAGGAGGGATGTTGGTACAGCAGTCTGTTTTATAGACCTGTGTATCCCTGTAGGCAGAGGCAGCTTCCTTTCAAAAGCAAACTGACTTGAGAACAATTCATAGTGTAGACAAACCTGTTTCCCACATCTCTAACAAAAGTAAGTCAAGGTATAGAGACAATGCCCTAAACCAACAGAGTGAAGAGATCCATATTTGAACTCTTCAGAGAGAGAAGACTGAGAGAGGCTTCCATGACACTTTCATAGGAAGAAAATAACAGCGTCTGATTTATGGGAGAAAAGTGTAAAAAGAACTAATAGTTAGGCATTAAAGTCAATCTAATGCAAATTAGAAATGAGGCACATGAACAGAGGTTATCTTCCTGAACCTTTGCTACCAAGGAAAGTGGTTCCTGCTGCCTCTTTTTATGTCTTTCCATCAAACCTGAATGCCTTTTTTAAAGTCTAAACCAAGTAATTGGGCTAAATAGAGTGGCAACTTGCTGAAATTCTGTACTCTGTGACATAAAGATCAGGCTAGGGGTATCTCCAGGCAGCATGATGAAAATCCATAAGGTTGCTCTTGAGCTGAGGGACCAAAATTATACACAGAGATGAATGCATCCTGGAAAGGACAGAGCAAGGATCAGCTCCCAGAGAAATTAAATAGAATTGACAAGAGGAAAAGCGCCTAAGAGTGGTGGAGACTATACTATTTCAGTCCTGGTTTCCTCCATCTTGGCAGGTTCAGAAAAGGTCAACACCAGAAAAAAACAGAAGACAGAATTAGGAGTAGTTGTTAAAATTAAAAGTTTTTGCAGGATGTGATCTCTTGCAGGACAGCTTTTTTTTTTTTTTTTCATTTCTAAAAATGAAACCCAAACTTTCTGCTTGAAAATAGGTCAAAAGCTAAAATTGTGACCATGTTTAAGTTCAGTTTGTCTTTCTTAAGATCTAAAAACAAAAAGGAGGGGAAAAATCCTGCACTTTCCAACTAGTTCCACCATGGTATCAAGAAGAAATGGTTATTCAGAGCAGAGGTAGGTTGACATTAATTAGGTAGGTAAAACCACTCAGAACCTCTATTCTGTTTTAGATTACATCCATGTGACAATCACTTAACACCAACCAACCTCATGTTACACAAGTTGTCTCTTACAGAATGAGCTTCTGTAGCAGCTAAAATGGCTTCTATAGAGAGAAGTGCTTAAGAATTATTTTTTTTTTAATACACTCAAAACCATTTATAAAATTTGCACAAAACTTTGTGCTTAGTTTAGATACAGGTAAATACCAGTTGTCTCTCCCTGAGGACTCTTACCACACACTGCCTACAGGAAAGGCAGGAGGGTGAGGAGTCCCATCTCAGTGATTAAGAAGAACGTGAGTAAAGGTTTCACGTTTCAAGTCAACAAATAAGCTGAAGTCTAAATAAATTTAGCCCTTGAGTAATGCCACTATAGGATATTCATTTACGCTGCTCAAAAAGCAGCTGTTTGTTCCATTGCCAACCACCCACAGCAGCAGTCGTGTTTATTTAAATGAAGAGGGTGTGGACCCAAGAGCTACATCTTTCCAAACCTTACTCTAACAACTGAATGTTTGGAAATTGCTGTCATATGTCTGAGATGTGTCCTATACTGGACAACTCTCTAAGGCCTCCTAGCCCTGTTTTTAAGCTAAAGATTCACCCTGTGATTCTTCTGACCACTAACAGTAGTTCTGGGAGTTTCTTCTTTTCTTCTCATTTTCTTCCTTAGCAGTAATTTACTTCATATATTAAAAGACCAAATAAACTATATTTAAAAGTTTTTTACCCAAGAGGGGTCGCAGGACCACAGGAAAATTCAAGGCAGAGAGCTCAGGATGTCATCTAATCCAGCCTGCTGTTCAAATCAGGTCAAACAAGGTTACTTGGGGCTTTATCCAGGAAGTTCTTAAAAAGCTCCAAGGATTGAGACTGCAAAACCTGATGGCACAAAGCTCAGAAGTTTGCAGTTACATTCCTTACTATGTCTGAAACAAAGCTGTTAAAATTTCCAACTGCATTTATGCTTAGCTGCAATGCTTATACATTTTCATCTTAACTGAAATAATGTAAACCACAACCAGAATGCTATTTGAATGACTTCTCTAGTAAATAGAAATTTTGACACCAGGACAAAAAGCTTGTGTACACTGCATAATACAGTGATGAGAACTGGTGGTAAGGAGGCAGACATTCTGTGATATAACTGTTCAGCTCTCAGTGAGGTATGGCAGCATGGTATGTGTTGCATACTACAACATATATCTTGTACAGAGGTACAAAGGATTGTGTGATAGGCATCAGGCCAGGATTCCATCCAACTGATATTCAACATGTAGATAGCCAGGCTATCCCAGGAGTGTTCCTGAGCAATGTGGATGTATTGACACCAACTGAGTCAAGCCAGGGTTCACCCCCTGACACGGGTCGCAAAAAAAGTATACATGTAGTTTACATCCATCTTAAAAAACTCCAGCCCTTGAGGATCAATGCTCCCCACAAATAGAAGGAAAAATACTTCTAGGGTATTTTAAAAACATACAAAAGTTATGAAAGACTGGGGAAGACTTTTGCATAATAGCCAGAAAGAACAGTTTGCCTGCAGATACCTCAAGTGTAGGGTAAGACAAAAAACAAACTTCACAAAGAAAGTGAGAGCTCATAAGGGGTGCATTGGCCTACTTGGCTGAGAATTTTTAAGTCTGAATTTAAACATTTATATTACTTTCTAAATTCCAATGTGGCGAGAGTGACAGCTGTAAATCATACACCATAATCTTCATGGGATTAACAACTGCAAAATAACCTGGAGAGAGGTTCCAGAGAGATGTCCTGCAGCAAGTGAGGACATGGAGCCAGTCTGCAGGAGGGAGAAGACAAGAGTCACAGAGGCTCTACTGCTCCACAGCAGGATGAGGTTGGGCTTGCAGCAGGGTGACAGAAAGCCCCCACAATGTTGGCACCTCTGAGGGATGGTTGACTTCCACAGCCAGAGACTTGGATTACGGAGCATCTTCTGCACCTGCTGCCAGTCACCGTGCAGCATATCAAAAAGCTACATAAAGGCTCCTCAGTTGCAGATGACTTCATCTAGGGCAGTATGAGCACTGCTGTACAACTAGGTTCAGCTTTTTAGAAGTTAACTGAATGGGACTCACATCCTTTCCTCCTTCCTCCTTCCTCTCCCTCTTTCTTTTCCTTTCTCACTTTATTTCTCGTTTGTTTTGTAATAGTCCTACTGTATTTTTATGTAAAGTTATGTACATCCTCTAGATGTAATAGCTTGGGATAGCTGCTAATATTTGCAAAAGAAAAAGTAGGTTGATTCTATTATGAAAGTATTACAATATTCATAAATTTAGACTTAATTTTGGAGCACAGAGTGGCAAATCAGAGGTATAATTGGGCAAGGTTGTAACAAATTGCTTTAGTAAAAACACATCACATTTAGTCCTTCAGAATTCAACGTTTTTCAAATCAACATCTAAGAAGAAGTGTGTTCATTCTTAAAAGAAGCTTTGTTTTGTTTTGCTAGGCACACCTAGATACCAAACCTCTGAGAATCTTTAAACTTCTGTCTTAGACCCCTGCTGGTAAAAACTAGTAAAGTCATTCTCTATTTCTGCAACCAAAGGGATCTCATTATCACACACATTTCCAAGTCTCCAATTCATTGTTACGCAAGATTATTACATAACTAATTCACAGATTCTTACTTTAACTGGCATATTGTGTTCCTCGAGCATCAAAAAAGCACATCATCCTGTCCTGTGTGACAGGTTCCACCCAGCTTTCTGAGATACCTGCAAAAACTATTTACTTAGTTATTGACGACAGAAACATATTTTTCAGGATCTCTCACATATTATGCAGAGATTAAGTAAAGCTTCTTTGCCACTGGAAATATTTTTACAAATTTCAATACCGAGTTCTCATTCAAAGTTAGGAAACATTTAAGTGACAGCTGCAGCACGTTCTTCAGCAGTTCAGGGCTTTGGCAAATCCAGTTAACAATCAAGTTCCCAGCAGGCTTTCCCAGCAGGCTTAGGACAAAACTACTGAGATAACCCATGAGATAACAGCATCTTTTATCCCATTCCATCTTTTATGACAACATAAATCAGATTAATTTCATTTTGCCACAGATCTGATCATCCTTAGCAATGCAGTATTAAAATGCATCGCATCATGGGGTAGAAACTCTTGAAAGAAACATTCTAGTTTGGCACCAGGCAGGTACAAATACATGGTTTGCAAGACTGAGCCAAACCACTGAAAGAGTAAGTCCAACATTCGTGCACATCACTAGAACTCATAAAATACACACCAAAACCTGTAAACTCCTAATATTTCAGTACCTGGCTCTCCACTATTAAAGTGCCTTTAAAATCAATGTTTCCATGGCTAGGCATGTGCATAGGGAGAGAGAAATCTTCACTAGGGATTCAGAAAATAAGCATTTCTTCTCAGAACATGTTTAGTCTGAGACTATAAAGGCATACCCCTGTCCATAGTATACAATTCAGCTGTGGAACTCTCTGGAACAGAGAACGTGGATATTGGATTTTACAGGGGTTCAAACACAGATGGCATATGTCAGAGACTGCTTGCTGAGTAGAGTTATCACATCCAGCTCAGGAAGGGTCTGAGTCACCAGTCAGTGTATTCAAACATGTAGAGACTATTCAGAGGATGCATCACTCTGTTTGGTCTGTACAAGTCCTTCCCTGAGTGTTTGCTGTAGACTACTGTGAGAGACAGGATACAGAGGGAAACAGACCATTGTCTCATGCACTATAGCTATTCATAAATTATTATAAGCCCAGTGACAAAAGAATTGCACCTCTGAGGAGCATTCCAACATCCCTTAGTAGTCCCACAGTGAAGCATTTACAGCCATTAACCCAGCAAAACCAGAAATGAACCACAGGCCTGAGGGCAGCGGTGATGGGGAACCTACTCTTTTCACTAAGGACGTTTATGGCTACTATACATAAGGAAACAACTATAGTTAAAAAGAAAGGAGATTCCACAAAGCCCCAGTGCAGTGTCTTTCCCGAGATTCAGCATTCACTGCAAAGGTAAAACTAAATGCCACTGACAGAGGAGAAATATTAATCCGTTTCCATACACATATAAGTGTCCTGAACAGATGCCAGCTGTTTGCTAAGAAATGTTCAGCATCACTGCTACTCCCATTTCCTTTATGAAGAATACATTTACGTAAGGGAACCTAGACAACAAGATTGCCTGTACTTCCAATTTATACTGCCCCTGGCTACCACAATACTAAAATTTGAGCAATACAAAGCTTAAATCACTTCTCTGAATGTAACTGAGCACTGCCATATAACCCAGAGGAGTACTTTGTAGAGGACATGAGACCATGCTTCCTTTCTTCCCCATGAAAGCAACACTGCTGAGGAATGTCCCAAGCTTTCTGCTGTCATGGCCAATGCCAAAAACTGAACTGCATGGAGTGCTTCTGCTAACAAATGAGAAGAAAAGTGGGCATGACAAGTAACTCCCCTCCCAACATAAACCCCCAGGGAAGAATATCTGTGGTGACAGGGAGCCCTGAGGCATTTGAAGCAGACAGGATATTTCCAGTCAGATGAAAACACATTGTACTGCCAGAGTGACATAGACCATTTCTGATTCAGTCAGCATCATTTTATGCATGATTTAGTAATGACTTTATATTCGCTTTACAGTAGAGAAGGACTGCACAGCTGAAGGCATCCTAATTTTTTTCCTTTTTGATTGACTGTAACTTGCTGTTTTGTGGGAAACCTGAGGAATTTTTTGCTTGGATGCATGTGCTTATCTTTTCTTGTCCAAATGACTGATACCTCAACTTTTTATTCTTTCATTTTATAAATTATCAGTTTAAAATATCTTTGCTAGGCATTTACAACATGAAAGTGCTGTAATACTATATTGCATATAAAGAGACTTAAGACAAATTTAAAGGTAGATATTTCAATCTTCACTCATTGAACTCTGCTTATGTTACTTCCAGTTATTTAAGAATAACCAGATTATTCTAATATTGCGAGTATAAGCTGTATTTCTCTGCTACTTTTTTGCTGTTTATCTTGAAAAAACAGGACTTCAAAAGTCAGATTCTTTAAAAAGGCATCAATAAATAAGGCTATGTTGTAATACTAATTAAAAAAAAGAATACTTGAAGATGTGGGAACTCAGAAACAGGCATATTTTTTTATTATTATTATAACCTACAAAACTTCATAATCTGACAGAAGAGACACTGTCTAGCTCCATGAGGAAATGCTGCAAGCTAGGTTAGCATCACTGATATATTTTCCCAGGCCACTTTCTTCATCTTCTAAGCAATCACCAACATTTAGGGTTGAGGGTTGCTATTTAGCATAGGCAGTGTTAAACAGTTTAAAATGTGTTCCTACATCATCACAGCTATATCCTTTCGGCACCACTGAATAAGCATGAGAGCTTGCGCTAAGGAGCCATGGCACTGGAATAAACAAGGTTGAAGTTTCTCTTAAGACAGACGCAACATCCAGCGTTTCTTTTCCCAACTGGACTTCAGAGGAAAGAGAGCCATCTGCTGCTCTACACGGGGCATGCTGCAGTGTGCCTTTTTAGCTTAAGTAAAATGTTAGGGTGGGATTTAGGGAAGGAAGTGCAAACATTTGCTGTTTTTCTCTCTCATCTGTGGGGCCAGATGACAACGGAAGTGGGATGCTGAGCAGTGCTTTCCACCTCCTCCCCACCCTAGTACAGAGCAGAGCTGCATCCAGCATCGGAAGTAACCAGGGCAGAAGTGGTTGAATACAAGCAACGGTCCTTTTCAGAAATCTAAATAAATAAAGTCAGAAAATGCTTCTAATACATCACATCAGGACTGCATCACAAGTATGACACAGAGCCTGGCAGAGCAGAGCACAGGCAACAAACAGCTGGCCAGGGCAAACCACACCTGTTTACATACAGCCATACACAAAGTCAGCCACCAGGGAATAAGGTGTAATGTTCTTATCTGCTGTGACAAAGGTCAGTGCTCCTCACACACTCCTAAACTTGTATTTGTGGGTGTCACTGACTCCAGGGCAGCAGCAGGGCAATCAACCTGCAGTGTGATGCCAGGCAAGGAAGATTCACTCACCGGTAAGCTTCTGCAAGATCCAAGAAGGAAGCAGCAGGGCAGAAAAATCCATGTTCCTTGCTATTGCTAGGTTTGTTAGCATTATCCCATTCTGAGACTGTAGATAGGTTTAAGATAAAACTTGCCTTGGTAAGAAGAAATAAGAGGTAAAAACAAAGAGGCTATTGCTCCAGTCCCTGAAGTTGCTTGTCCTCCCTGTGATATGATGAGAGGAGTCTAAGGAGAGCTTGGGGTTCAGCCGATGGATGAAGCGATCATACTCATGACCCTGTGCAGCCCATCAGTCCTGGCCTATATGCCCCAGACTTTCTTCCTCATGGGTTGGGTGGTAGCACACTAGGTCTTTCTCTGGTGGTATGTACAGAAAGGCCAAGGAGAGTACAGCATGTAAGAAACGCAAAGCTAAAGTCTTCAAGTACTGCAACCCAAATCTCATTTCTCATAAAATGTTGCAAAATATGCTTGCTGTGTGCTTTGTCAGAATAAAGAAATTGAGTTTCTTTCTGTAATTCTGGCTGTAAGAGTGACTTCCAGGTGAGTCTGACTCACAGAAGACCCTCTTAGGTTAAATTTCAGAAGCAGAATAGAGGTCTTGGTTTGCTTCATATGTTCATGTAGATGTAATACTATATGACTAGCACGCAGCCTAGGTCATTCTATTGATACTTGAAAACTCAGTATATCTACCCTGTATGAAATGAGATAGCTGAACATGCTGCCAGAGATCTTTCACATTCTTCCATTTTTCAGTATGCAAAGTTTTCCAGGCAGCTATTTAGACATCAGTATGATGACATGGGCATATAGCAAAGCCAAGGATTTCAGCAGATTATGAGTGGGATCATCAGAATGACTCAGCACTCAGCCCTGGTGAGGGCACAGATGAGCAGTGAAAACCATATTACGTATAGAGCTTATATGTAATATAAACTGTGATGCTTGTTCATTTATATTGGTGCATTTTAAGGCCTCACTCCAGTAATTGGGCACTGTGCACGCACACACAATAAAAAGGCCCTGTGCTGCAGATCCTGCATTTTATTGTTACAATGATTGATGTAACGCTGCTCAAGTGGCTGGGCATTTCACAGAGAAACCAAACACCTGCACGGCAAGTCCCCCCCAGTTCGGACACAGCTGTCACACTTCACCTGCCCGAGATGCTGCTCGCCTTTCCTCATGCACAGCCATGCACGGCCGCAGCACCACGGCGTTTCTCTGC
>NW_009923477.1:0-3834 GCF_000696875.1 Nestor notabilis
CCCCCGCAGGTTCCCTCCAGCCACACAAGGCAAAGGGGGGGCGGCTGCAGAAATGCTGTTAAATGTGAAATGTCCCCAACCTCCCCGCAGATGGGACCAGATCTGCAGCTGGGAAGGAATTGAGTAGCATCACTTGTGTTTGTTTGCTGGGCTGCTAAAGCTGCGGGAGGAGGGGGCTGCAGCTTCGTGTCTGTGTGTGTATATGTGTGTGTGTTGGTTTCTGTCCTCGGTGGTTCCTGGTGGTCCCTCTTGCTGCTCGGCCCCGTGCTCTGTCCCCAACCTCCCCGCAGATGGGACCAGATCTGCAGCTGGGAAGGAATTGAGTAGCATCACTTGTGTTTGTTTGCTGGGCTGCTAAAGCTGCGGGAGGAGGGGGCTGCAGCTTCGTGTCTGTGTGTGTATATGTGTGTGTGTTGGTTTCTGTCCTCGGTGGTTCCTGGTGGTCCCTCTTGCTGCTCGGCCCCGTGCTCTGTCGTGCTGTGTTGGGAAGCAGGTCACGTCCTGCTCCCAGTGGTGCTGGGGAGACCTCAGCTTCCTGGGGCAGCATCAGGCTGTGGCATCAGCATTGGGAGGGAGGATTTCCAGCACAGAACAGGGCGACGTGGCAGTGGGGAGCTCAGCACAGGGGGGCTGCGGCCCATCACTCCCTTCAGCTCACCCCGATGGGAGGTTGATGGTGCCCATCTATTCCTGGGCATGAGTCGGGGAGGAAGGGGCTCCGGAGCTGAGCTCCCCCAAAAGCTCTTTGCTCCGGGAATTGCTGCACCAACCTGTGCAATGCCGGAATCCGGCCTTTCCCTGCACACACAGGGCTCCCCGGGCAGGCGCGGTGCTGCTGGAGGCAGGAATGTTGCCTCTACTTGCCTTCATTCAGATCAGCTCTCGGGGGAACTTTCCCGACTCGTTTCCCCGCCTTAAAGGGGGGAAAAAAGGGAAGGAATCGCATGACTTGGAGCTTCAGAAGAGGCAGCGCGGGGAGAGAGTGACCCAGACAGCCAAGAATCTGCTCCGCTGTCGTTTCTCCTTCCTCCCCTGCAGCACAGAGGGAGAGGTTGGGTTACAGCCTGGGCGCTGCTGGCGCGGAGCGGGGAGGCACCGAAGGGGGACGGAGCAGGATGAGCTCATGCGAGGCCGCGGGAACCTTCTGGGCAGGCAGAAGAGCTGATGCTGCAGCTTGGGGGGGTTCTGCAGCCGCGGCGGCTCCTGGTGTCAACAGCAGGAAAGCAGCTCCTCTGCAGTCCCACGGTGATTTACATTCCCTAGGGCAGGGAAATGACAGCACACAGTGACTTGCTGTGAGCAGAGGGACATGGGAGCCCTGGGGCCCTTGTGCAGGGAGCTGTGGTGTGAGTTGTGCATGGAGCTGGCCCAGGGAGTGGGAAAGCTCCGATTCCCCATGGCAGTGGTGTGTGATGGGCGCGATGGGGTGTTCTGGCAGTTTCCTCCCCTGCAGACCGTGGATAAAAGCCTCCCTGCATCCACAGCTCTCTGTCCTGCAAGGTCACTCGGTGTGCACGCAGTGGAAGCATGTTTGTTGTGTCCTTGGGTAGCATCTCTTGACCTTAAGAACTCCTATGCTGCAAATACTCTTAGATGATGATTAATGAGAGCTTATATAACCAAGATGAGTCCTTAATACAGCTGGTAGGTTGACAGGAGTGAAGGTGAGAGAGAGAAACACACGTCTCTGTCTGCTGCTGCCTTTTCCACACTGGAGTGGCCGTGTTCTGACCCTGGCAGATGCAGATGTGCGGGGAGATCCCACCTACAGAGCCCTGTCAGGAGAGGCTGAGCCAGAGCAGATCCCCACATGGGTTTTCTGGGATCTCGCAGGTGCTGCTGCACCAAACCAAGTCACCACAGCACAGCTGGGAGGTGAAAGGCTTTATGCTGGTAAAGCACCGCTGTGTAACCAGTGCTGATGGTGCTGGAGGAAAAGGGTACAAATCCCACATGCTTCAGCCCTCTGGAGGTGCGGGGACACGACCGAGGGAGGCTGAGCAGCTCTTTGTGGGACCCTGAGTCAGCGGCTGATCCGAGACTGTTCTCGCCACATGGAGCCATCAATGGCATGGGTTTGATCTGCCCTTCCTGCCAGCATGGCAAAACCAGCTACTCGGACCCACGTGTGAATCCCGGCTCTGTGCTGGGGACACACAGCTACGTGTCCCCAGGGTACCTCTGGGGACAGAGGCAGGGCCAGGGGATGTGGGCACTGCCGTGGCTGGGCAGGAGGTCGGGCTATGGATGGATCCTCGATGTGGGAACAGGAGTATGAGCTGAGGGAGACGGCACAGCCCTTGCTGCTGCCTGCAGGTTTTTAGGTGTGAAAGCAGCACTCGTGTTCAGCTGGTTCTAAATTTCGGCTCTATTTGAGCAGGTATTGATGGTGTGACAACAGAGGATTTACTTTTCCATGATGTGACTGAGAAGCACAGCATCAGTCTCTGATAAAACTGCTTCTCGGAGCGAAGCCATTTACATGGTCGCCTTGGTTACTGCGTTCTATTTTCACCATCCTCCTAACCTCAGCCTGAGTGCACCGGCATTCCCAGCCCCGAATCCCTTCCTAACCTCAGCCTGGGTGCACCAGCATTCCCAGCCCCAAATCCCTTCCTAACCTCAGCCTGGGTGCACTGGCATTCCCAGCTCGGAATCCCTTCCTAACCTCAGCCCAGGTGCACCGGCATTCCCAGCCCCAAGTCCCCTCCCCGGAGGGATGGAGCATCGTGCCGGGGCTCTGAGTCAGGCTCTTCCTCCTCTCCACCTCAGCAGCTATTACAGATGAAGCCCCTCAGCGTGGCCTCTGCCTTCCCCATCACCAGCTCCAAACTGGTGAGGTACCACTGAGCAGCAGCCGGGGCTGTTGCTCCTGCAGGTGGGTCCGTGGATCCCTGTCTGGGTCCATGGATTCCTACCTGGGTCCATGCATCCGTGTCTGCAGTCCAGCCTCCTCCTGCCACATGTGGGTACCTGCCCGCCGTGAGGTGTGTGCTACTCTAAACTGAGGTGAGACCACTCTGTACTAGCTCCAGATTCGGTCTTTGCTGGTGTAAGGGACAGGGATGGAGCAATGGAGATCGGGGCCCTGGGGGTGAGGTGGTCACTTGTTGCAAGGGGACGGTTCAAGACAATGGGAAGATGCCCAAGACAGAGCTAAAGCTGGGAATGGCAGCGGCTGAGGCCTTGGCAGCCTGGGGTGGATCAAGAGCTGAGCTCGTTTCCCAGCGCTCAGGTTTGGGCATCCCGTGGGTGCTGCTGCTTCCTGCTCGCCTCGCCGTGCCCCCAACCCCCTCGCTCGCGGTGGCTTTGTCCTGCAAGCGGTAAATCCTGGTCACGGTAACTCGGAGAGGGGCGCGCGGCGGCGGCGCTTCCTGCCATGGCAACGGCGCGATTGCGTCAGGGGTTTTGTTTCTCAAACTGCAAAGCTGGAAAAGCAACTCCCTCAGGGAAAGTAGGAAGAGGGAAGGGAATAGGCTTGTTCCTGTGGGCTTTGGGACTGATAGTTCCCAAACTCCGGACTGGTGCAGTATTTCACTGGTGCTGCTGGGTCTAAGGCTGGCAATGAGACCGTGCGTGGTCTTGCTGGTGTTCCCCAGCTGCGGAGGCTGCTCCGGTTCGTGGCACAGGCTGACCCTGCAGCGGTTCGTGTCACAGGTTGCCGGTGCAGGGAAGCCAGGACAGAGCCATAGATTTGAATGGAGGCTGGGGGGAACCCCTGGTTCAGTCCAGCCTCACATTCCCTCGTTCCCTGCAATCCCAGCAAACCCAAAGGGTTGGTGCTGTGGTTAGTGCTGGCTCCGCGCAGCGGCTGGGCAGCGTGCTCGCCCCTCT
>NW_009923477.1:3867-5644 GCF_000696875.1 Nestor notabilis
TGCAGGAGGGGTGGTCCCGCTGCCGTGCTTAGGCTCAGGGGGAGGAACGTGATGCCAGAGCATGGAGCACATGTGGGCAGCCGAGCAGGCTGGGACTTGGTGGCTACGTGGCTTTGGGCAAATCAGGAAGGTTAACAAGGCTTCAACACGCCTGACCTGCGCTGGCGTTGTATGAGGAGTTAAAGTCAGTTAAACCCCTTCAGGTTTGCAGGAGGGATGGTCTCTGGAGCAGGCCGGCCGCGCTGCTGCTTCCCCACCAGCATCCCAGGGCAGCCGTCCTCAGCCTCAGTGCGCTTGGAAGATGGCTCCGTGCATCAGGGTCACTTCATGCACCCTCATCGCGGACCAGAAACGCTCCGGTGAATGTGTGTCTGACCCACTCCAAGGGCCGGGGAGGCGAGCTCAGCGCTGGGCTCTCCTTTTCCTTCTTGAAGGGCAAGAACTGATTTGCAGCCTCCAGCGGCAGAGGAGCCTCCTCGCTCCTCCTTGGCTGATGGACCAACAGAATTAGGTGGAATTAAAAACCAACCCGGGCTTATTCAGTAATTGAAACGCAGGGTTTGAAACCAAAGAACCCTCCTCAAATCTGGAAACACTTTTTTTTTTTGTTTTTTAAATTTGCATAAAATATTGAACTACTTTATCCTTCTAGTCACAATTTCACCCTGGTTTTAACTATTGCTCTAACACTGTCTGAGTGTTGAACCTTTTCTTCTCCTTTTACTGCAAAACAGAGCGGATACACTTAGTTGTATCTTAGTTTGGTTTGGCTTGGAAGGGACCTGAAAGTTCACCTGTATAAAATGTATATAGTTGTTAATTTGCTCTCAGGACTGGAAAGTTAGTAAGGTTTATCACAGTAAGGAAGCAATACTGGTTGGTACTTCATCAATACTGGTTTTTATGCGCTGTGTGTGTAGCACCACGGCACAGAACCGTGTGCTGTGTGAGAGCTGTGCTGAGGAGGAACGAAACCCCTCTTTTTGTGTGTAAACAGCTGAGATCGGGGCAGAGTGCGATACCGAGATTCCTCTCTATTTCATAATGACTACACACGCTTGTGTCCAAAACAACCCTTTTGCTGGAGACCCCAGACATTACACCTCTGTAATGCAGGCAGGTTAAGTAACAAACCAGAGAGGAAAAGCCCCACTTCCTCGCTCCGCGAGCACGGAACGGGTACTCGTGGCTTTCACAGAACAACAGCGGGCAGCAGCCGCTGTGTTTCACTGCGGTTTGTCGGCGCCGAGTTAGGAACCGCATCGTGTTATCTGCACACACACAGTCCTGCTCTCGGTACCTCCAGGGGCACTTGTTATTCCGCGCCAGCCTGCTCCGAGCGGGAACGCGCCATGGAGGGAAGGAGGCTGAGCTGCGCATCCTGCTGCTCGCGGGGAAGGGAAGGACGTTCCGAGGCAGAGCGGACACGAGGTGACCTCCAGGCACCGTCCAACCTTGTTCTCTTCCCAGCTCCTGCCCGCTCACCGCCTCCTCAGAACAGTTTTAAACCAGTTTTATGTTCTCTGTAGTTACTGGAGGAAACAACTGGGAGAGTCTTTAGTTTTAGGGCTTTTTGAAGCAGTCCCTTGTGTTCAGCTTTGCCACCGAGTTTTCCAGTAAGGAAGTTTTTAGTGCTGAGGACACCCTTAACTTAGAAACCCCCCTTTTAAGTACTTCTTAATGGGCTGAGCGAAGTAGTTCTATTTTTTACTTATTTTATGTTACTAAACTTTGTGCTTTGGAGCCACTGAAGAGGCTGATGGTGCGTTCACTGTGA
>NW_009923478.1:0-312 GCF_000696875.1 Nestor notabilis
AGCCGGAGGCGATGGTTGGGAAGAGGTCCTTGAGGGAAAAGGAGCCGTAGAGGACACCAGAGGCCAGAGCGGAGCAGGCGCTGGGAGCTGGGTCAAAGCCCCGCGTGAGCCACAGGAGAGACGATATCACAGCCAGTAAGAGGGGACCAGCAGCGGTCATCCTATGGCATTTGCCCTGCAGGAGAGACAGAAGGATAGACAGACACATGGATGGTTCCCAGGAGGCACCCACTGCGGGCTCCGAGTGTGGGTCTGGTCCAGGGGGTCAGTGGGGTGGCACATGTCCCCATCCGCCGCCTTGCGGGCAGGGGG
>NW_009923478.1:477-833 GCF_000696875.1 Nestor notabilis
CACCCAAGGCAGGGAGCCACCAAACAGCTTCTGCCCAGACGGGGCTATAAAAAGCCTTGTAACTATTGCTGGTGCCCTAGAGCACCATGGGGACAGGCCAGAGGCACACAGAGGAGCCCAGAGTGGCAGGCTGGGGGTGCACGGGCACCCCAGCAGAGCGGTGTCCCCCCCACTGCTGGTGAGAGCCTGGCACAGGGCTATCAATAGTTAAAGGATGCGTTTCTTGGGCACCATGCCGGGCACGCAGCAGCATCGCTGAGGATGGCTTTTTAATAACTCATTAATAAAATAATGCATGCGGTGGCCTTATTAAACAGGACCGGAGCGTGGCTCTACAGAGGCCGAGGCCACCGCGC
>NW_009923478.1:1406-1726 GCF_000696875.1 Nestor notabilis
GGTGTGATGGCACGAGGTGGACCCAGCCACTCCTGGGGCAGGATCCAGGCAGGACCACCGTGATGTAAGCAAGGAGATCTGGGGCAAAAGAAAAACCCCCTGTCATCAAGCCACATCCACCCCTGGGAGACTCCAGGGAATTCAACAGGAGACCCCTCACTGTTGGCAGCAGCAGCAGGGAGCCAAGGGGCAGCCGGAGAGCAGAGCCCCATGGGGACCCCCTATTGATGCTCCTCAAGCACCCAGCAAGGACCTGGGATGCCCCAGAGAGTCACAGTCCTCCATTGCTTCAAAAGCCGAGGATGGGAAGAGGAGGAGGC
>NW_009923478.1:1745-2152 GCF_000696875.1 Nestor notabilis
GGAGGGGGGAGAGGGGGGACCTTGCTGCCGCTCTGCAGCGAGCTCCTGGGGCTCCCGCAGCCTGGCAGGGACACAAGATGGTGTTTGCTTCCCTCGCCCGGGAGCAGCGAGGAGGGATGCTCCAGCACCACCATCCGCTCGTCCCTCCCCGTCGCCAGTGCCCAGCCTGCTGGAAAGCTCATTGAGGATGGGCAAGGCCAAGCCATGCACTGCCCCAGCACCCCGGGCTCCCCACGCTTTAAACTCTGGATGCTCTGGACCACGGGGAGCCTCCCCCCACCCCAAGATCCTTCTAAGGCTGCGGCTGCCCGGGAGCCCGGCACCGCGCCAGTGCCGCTACCGAAGGCCAGGGCTTGTGAAAAGCAGCTCAGATCTGCTTCAGCTCGTTCAGCACCAGCCCCGCTCCC
>NW_009923478.1:2198-3968 GCF_000696875.1 Nestor notabilis
CTGAGGAGATATTTAACCTCTGGGGCACCAAAGTCACCCAAACAGGGTCACCAGCACCCCTGACCCGGCACCGCAGTGAGTACCTTGCACGCTGCAGTGTCACCATCGTGCGCTCCAGCAAGGGTGAGCCAGCCTCACTGGGTGCCAGGGCACCACAGCTTGTCACCTCTCTGCCTCCCAAACAGCCTTGGTCCATGCGGAATAACCCACCCATCAACAGTGACTGCATCCTAGCGTTGCTGGCAAAGCCTGCCCACGGTGGGATGCGGGATGCTGGCTGCCCCCGGGACCCGCCACATCCCACCGCCTTGCTGGGCTGCTGCTCCGCTGGCAAAGACCGGTGCCTGCAGGCACCCGCTCCAGCGCCTTCCATTTGCCTTTACTCCCCACCCAGGTGCGGGGAGGGGGTGGGATGTTAATTACAGCTTTTAAAGAGTCATCACAAGAGCTGGGAAGCAGCCGCGTGGAAGTGACATCTCAGACTCCCTGTACTCAGCCACTGGAGCACGGTCCTGCTCCATCACTGCCATCACATCCCTCCTGGCTCCAGTAGAGAGCTGAATCCGAGCAAGGTTCACGTCTCCCTCACCATGGCATGACAGGAGGAGGCACTGCTCCACGTCATGCTGCACAAACAGGTTGTTTCCCTGAAGATGCTTTGCCTGAATGGGAATTTCGGCAGGGATCTGGTCCAGCTCCATCCTCCTGGCACAGTGGGTGCCGGCTCCTGACCATCGTACTTCTACTCGTCAGGAAAAGCCAGGAACAACCAACCAACCCCAAAGTGATAAACAGGCGGCACTAAACCGCATTGGTATTAATAATCTGAGAAACGATTAATAGCAATGTAAAAGGGATTTGGGTTTTGAGAGACACGGTTTTTAACTCGACAGTGTTCTTTCAATAGGCTGTAGAAAATAAACGATCCATGAGAATTCCTAATACAAAGATGGCTTGGGAAAAAGGCATGAAAGTAAGGAAGGGCTGGGCAGTCCTGGGTGTTGAACTATGGCTGGAAAAGCCTCATTCCCTGCTGATAGGCTACAGCATCTGGGGAGGAGCAGGCCATGAAACCAGCTCCATCCCTGCCTACCCAGCAGTGACGCTGACAACCAAAGCACCAGAACGAGCTCTTCCCACCGGGATAGTCCTCAACCCTCCAATTTCTAGGATCTTCACTGGCGCTTCAAAGGCATCTGGGAAGCTCAAAGCTGCGTCCACACTGACGCCCAGCTCCAAACCCCATCCAGCCCTCGGCAGCACCGACACTAACACCGCGGCTCTACCGAGTAACGACCACTGTGAACATCACCAGAGCAACCCCACCACATCCTACCCTTCACCCACCAAACCCCATCCTCCTGCAAGACGCGTGCACACACACGTGTGATCACACGTGGGCTCCATGCACACACGGCACTCGGCGGGGAGAGGGTTACCCGTGCTGCTTCCCCCCCCAAGCCCCCGCCCTGCTGCCCTGCTCCATGATTCCCTCTTTCCATGCTCTCCCCCTCTGGCTTCCCCGGTGCTGCCACCAGCTCTCCTGGCGCGGGCAGGCTGGCAGCAGCGCCGCGCTGTAATTAATGGTGCTGCTTTGCCAGGCGCTGCCTCAGCCCCGCTCGCACTGGCAAGCACAGGCCGGTTTATTTATTTTACTTAACTGCTGTTGGTAAAACTCCACTCCAAAAGCAGGGCCGAGAGACAGCACACGGAAACCTCCACCGGGATTCGGGATTATGCTGTGCCAGGGAACAGCGTGTGCTGCCTCCC
>NW_009923478.1:4136-4406 GCF_000696875.1 Nestor notabilis
GATGGGGCCCAGCGCGCCGGATAGATGAGTGCCCACCCCAGAGAGGGATGTTTTTTGTCACCCGCCATCTCTTCCAGACCCAGATCCACCAGGAGCCTCCAACGTGCCCCAAAGAAGAGAAGGGGCCTGGCTCCATCCTGCTTTTGGAGAACATCAAAAATGAACAGATGGGATGAAAGCAGGGGGGGGACACGATGGCCCTCAGGAGCACTGAGGAGCTACGGAGCCTCTGACGTTTGGCAGCCGGGCTGGGTGGCTCAGAGCCAGCCC
>NW_009923478.1:4560-4831 GCF_000696875.1 Nestor notabilis
AGGGGTATGTGGGGAGCCCATCCTGCAGCCCCCATCTAGCGTGGAGCACCCAGCCTGGGTCATGGGGACTTGGTAGCACTGGGAACAACCCAGGAGGAGGAAGACCCATCTATTCCCACTGCTCTATGTGGGAGCTGGTGCCCGGCAGGGCTTCCCGCAGCCCCTGAGCATGCCAGGGAAGACAGAGCCCACTGCAGCTCTCTGGGAAGAGGTGTTGTGCTGCACAGCCAGAGGTCCTTAGAAGCATCAAGAAGAGCCGGAGGCAGCCAGG
>NW_009923478.1:5116-5329 GCF_000696875.1 Nestor notabilis
GGCAGTGCTGGAGCCCCTCTGCCACACAGCTGCCAGTCAGAGAGCAATTGGTCACCCATGGTGCTGGTGCCAGATCCGTTTTCTCTCCAGCAAAATCTGTAGGAACCTGGCTGCTTGCAGACTCCTTGGATCGAAGCAGGGTTTGGTGACAAGGCTGGACAAACAACTGGGCAGGCCTTGAAGAGGAGCTGCTGCCAGACTCCGGCACTGCCC
>NW_009923478.1:5450-5800 GCF_000696875.1 Nestor notabilis
CCATGGGCACCAGGGCGATTCCCGCAAGCCAGCTCCATCCCCATGGGCCCTCCTCAGCTCAGCCACCACCTTCAAGGGTGGACAGGTCAGTCCCAAACAACCACCCCACCACCCACTGGGAGCATTCCAGCTCAGTGCCAGCCCCATGGCACCAGCTCCACAGCCATCAACAGCACCCATCCAGAAACCCCGACCAGACACTGTGCCACACCAGTCACCCCAGGGCCACCTCCCCACGTCACCGGCGTTCCCAGCTGCCAGGCGCCATCCAGCACAGGCAGCAGTGACATGACCTAGAAAAGCAAAGGGTTGTTCACATGCGGCACTGCTGCGAGCCCCCAGCACCGACC
>NW_009923478.1:5824-6056 GCF_000696875.1 Nestor notabilis
CAACAAGTGACCCGCACGGGCACACACACACGCGTACACACATGTGCACACGTGGCATCGCTCCTGCCTTCAACCCCAGGGCTCACAGGTTCCCTGGGGAAGAGAAGCAATTCCCAGCTCCCCCCAAATCCACCTGCACGCCACACATGCCCACACCGGCACATGCTGGGTGCCCACGTGTGCCCTCGCTGTGTGCCCACAGTGCCCAGGTGCCGCGTCACGGAGGGGCCCC
>NW_009923479.1:0-444 GCF_000696875.1 Nestor notabilis
GGCAGCAGCCAGGAAGGAGACTGCCCTTCCCGTCCAGCTCCCAGTAGCGAGGTGCCGGGACCGCGCTCCAGTGCTGAGCCCCCACCGTGCTCCGAGCCCCGTCCTGGGCAGCGCAGCCCCGGGTCAGCCGGCGGCTCCGTTAATGGGCCCTGCGAAGCAGGAGGCGGTGAGGTGAGAGGTCAGTGTAATATTTACTCAGACGCCACCTTTCACTTTTATGAAGCGGGGAAGTGGTGTCAGAGCAGGAAAAGGGCTGTGAGGGACAATCCTGCCTGGGAAGCTGCTGCCACACCAAGCACAACATGCAGGCAGCTCCAGAGAGCCATGAAACACGTCTGGTGATGGGCTCTTCCCTCCACTGCTGTCATCCACCCTATTGGAGGGGGCGAGGGAATGACTGGGGGAGGTAGGACCTCTCGAAGGGACACACGCTCCCCACGGCAG
>NW_009923479.1:492-2580 GCF_000696875.1 Nestor notabilis
GGCTGGGGTAGGTAGGACCTCTGAAGGGTACAGAGCCTCTCCAGGTCTTCAGGACATCCCCCACCAGAAAGGAGCCCATCACACAATGGGGCCATCCCTCTGCACCATGATATTTCTGGAACTCCTAGGAGACGAGGCACACAGTGCAGGGATCCAATAGAGAAATGCATAAGCTCACTCCCAAAATGTCCCCAGGGGACCTCTGTTTCTTGGAAGCACTATCTACTCTGCCAAGTGGAGAGATGGGTTCGAGTGTGCCTCCGTGCACGGAGCCAGGCCAGGTCTGGTCCACTGTCCAGCACTTGCTGCTGCCCTGGCACAGCAAAGGCCCTGGCTTGGCAGGTCTCTCCCACGCTCACTATCACTCTGTCTTTGGAGCTGATCTGGACTTTTTTATAACCTGACTCTGATGCCTTTTATCTCCTGCTCTGAATGTAATTTTAGCCCAGGCAAAGCAGGATTAAATTTTCATAATACATTTACCTTGCTTTTCATTGCCCCCCTCCCCATCACCACCTCCCAGTTGGAATTCACCCAAACAGAAGCAGCGATTACAGTGAGAAACATGAGATGGGCTCTACCTGATAATGGAGGGGAGGGTACCTCTTTCCCAGCACCCTGTCCCTGGCAGCCCCCCACCTCACAGCCCCATATCCAGCCTCAGGCTGACAGCATCACTCAGCCCCCCCCAAAACACACAGATGGATCATAATTTGGAGTCAAACCCCAGCAGAGAACATGAAGCAGATTAGGGACATCACTGACATATGCTGCACTTGTGTGTTTGGTAAACTTGTGCTTTCTGGTTAAGTATTAGAGCCTCACCCCAACCCAAGCATCTCCCAGTGCTTGTGCTCAGGGCACAGTGAGCAGAGGAGCCACAAGCTATGCCAGGGAGCCACAAGTTCCTGGATAAGGAGTAGGAATGTCCAAAAAGCACCAAAATCCTCCTGTCCCCCACCCCTAAGTGCAAAAGCACGGGTCAGACTCGCAGCCCCTCCGAGGGGCTCACACACCAGCCAGAGGCTGCATCATCTCGGGGCAGCTTTGCGAGTTGCCGGGTTTGTGTTCATTTTCAGTCGGGTTCCGCCAGCCTGATCCGGAGGATCCCCTCTAGTGGGATAAGGAGGAATTTCAAGCTCACATCCTACTCCCATCTCCTCCGGAGCTCTGTGCCAGACACCGGCCAGACCCGCTACCCAGGCTGGGTGGTGGGCTGCAGCGCATGATTTCTACATCCCGTTTGGCCAGAGCCATTTGGAATGAAGTCAAAACCAGGCTGGAAAAGGCAGATGCCGGGAGGCAGCGCAGATGGGAAGAGAGAGGAAGATGACAGCAGACATCAAGGATAAATCCCCTTCAACAGCAGCAAAGAGAGGATGACTTCCATCAGCAAAACATCTGCCTTTGGCCATGAGGTGCCACCCAGACCTGGACCTCACCAGCAAGCCTGGATGCTCGCTGCAGAGCACGGGCTGGAGGCATCGTGGCCACTCTGGTTGGAGTGGCACATGGGAACACCATCTCCATCACCAGCACTAAACCACCCAGTAGATACACGTATTTTCATTGCAGAGAAAGAACGTGAACACAAGCCCTGGGCGGCCGCCGCCACTGCCCAAGGACAGCAACGCTGGCCTCAATTCTGCTTTTGTTCCCATGTTGCTTTTCATCCTGGAGGCTCCCTCTGCACCACTTCTGCAGACAAAAGAGCTCGTGGCCTCCTCAGACAAAACCACCTTCACGTCTCACCATGCCCTCGCCCTGCGCCATGGGAAGGAAGGCGGGCACCCAATTAGCAGAGCTGAGGAGGTCACACATGGGATGTTCTTGGTGATAAAGACACATCAAATCTAGCCATTGGCATTTGTGGTTCAGCCCCAGGAAGAACTCGGTGGCACCTTTTCCCTCCTTGGTTCCCCCTTGCCCTCCCCTTTGCTGTTGTGGCGGTGGCCTCTTAGCCAAGCTGGTTAAGAGATTAACACTCTAAAAACCACATTTACTCTAATTAGCCATGAAATCTTTGTAACTAAGTGAAAAAATGTTTCCCTTGAGGGATTTTTGTCCATTCATCACTGTTTGAATTGC
>NW_009923480.1:0-3715 GCF_000696875.1 Nestor notabilis
CCCCTCCCTGGCAGTGTTGCCCCAACAGGAGAATCGCTTAGAGCTGAAGGAGCTGCAGAAGCACAACGCTCCCCTTTAGCCAGCCCAACTTGTCAAATCAGGCATCTCCACCGCATCTGAGGGAAGACTTTCCAGCTCTAACAAGAGCTGTTGTGCAGAGCACCAGGGATAGGATAAGGCCTGCCAGAGCTGGGGAAGAGCGCTGTAAGCACTAGCAGCTCAGCGTCCATGTGCCAATATAAACAGGCTTCAGGCTAAGACCTGGGCATGGTGGGTCATTTGCTGCTGAGCTGCCCTGCCCAGGAGGTCCCGCAGCGCAGTCCCAGCGGGGCGGCTGCTGAACGTACCTGCTCGTGTGTGACAGGGATGAGGCGCTGCTTGGAGAGCTCCCGCAGCGTGTTCAGGTCCGTCCGCATGTCCAGCTTGCAGCCCACCAGCACGATCTTCGCGTTGGGGCAGAACTCCTGAGTCTCCCCTTGCCACTGCAGAGGAGACAAGAGGGAGAAGGTGCTCAAGGATGAGATGCTTGAAGAGCCCAGTGGCACCTCCAAGTAACGTTAGTTTTGGCAGCCTGTAAAACCAACAAGGTTGTAACAGCAGCAGCAACGTCAGGGCCTCAGCTCAACACTTCCAGACCCTTCTCAACCAGGCCAAGAGCCCCATCCAAGATCCCCCAGGCCTGGAGTGTAGGACAGGCCAGGAGAGCCGTGCCTTCAGCTCCTACTGCACAGCATCATCCAGATCTGGGACAGCAAAGGTCGACTTCGCTGGACCTCCTGAGCCACGGTCATGGGGAGCTCTTTGCACTGCACACTCATCGTTTGCTGTTAAAGACATTACGATATTCGGAGCATAACTACAGCCAGGGAAATCAGGAACTGAAGCAATGGGGGGAGGAGGCCACGGCAAACATCCACTTCCTTTGCACCAAGGGTTTCTTTCAGAGCTCCAGAAGTTAATGCCCAATTTGCAGCTAAGTGTCCAAAGCAGTAAATAAACCCATCACCTGTGACCTCCCCCAGGGCAGACCCATCCAGCCCCATCAGCCTGTCAACACCCTGGTTGCTTATGGACTGCTTCTAAAGGAGGAGGCAGATGATAAATGGAGATTACCCCTGGCTAAAGATGTCACTTGGAAATAGCAGTTTCCTGCTGCACTAACTGATGGTTAAGCATGTGCTCTAGGCAATTAGAAGGGGAAAGAAAACCAAGCTCACAGCCCAGTGTCCATAAGCCGGTGGTGAAAGGCAGTGCCAAGAACAACCCAAGTTTCATTCAACCAATATCAGACCAAAGCAACTGCAAAATACCAGGAGATGGGCTTGAGTACCTTCACGATGAACTCAAATCCCTGCTGCCAGGGACCTCCAGCCACCAGGACTCACACACGTCCCCAGCACACCAGCTGCGCAGCTCCTGGTGTCAAGAGCCAACATAGCCACAAGAGGAGGAGGATGCGGTTCTTCTGGAGCAGGAATTCAAGCACCCCCATTTACCCGAAGGGTGAAAACTCTCCAAGGGACTAAGCTACAGGGTCTGTTCTTACCAGGCAGAGGTCACAGCTCTCTGTGACGATACAAGCTCCCAGTGCACGGAGAGAGGTGCGACCCTCCTCTCACATGACTGACATTGGGGGGAGCGGAAGATTTGCTGCGCTGTGGAGACTTGTCAGAACAAGGGCACCACCCCACGAAAACCTGCTTTGTGTGAAATGAAGAGCTGCTTGTTTGCATTCTCCTTCCCCTCAAGTGTACACGTTGTGCAGGCAGCCCAGGCACCACCAAGGCAGCGATAATAATAAAGATTTCCTCTGCTGAATTAGCATTTTTGCCTGAGGCTTGAACAGGGGGTGTTATTTTCCTTCTTCGCCCGATATCAAAAGCTAAAACCCGTTTCAACTTCATGGTGTCTTAGGAATTTTCCTCACCTCCATAGGCTGCAAGCCTGCACCAAAGGAAACAAGGCATCTACTCAGAGGCACTTAAGAAATCCCCTGTGAATTAGGTTTTATTTTAAGTCCCTGTATCAAAAAGACATTGCCTAACAGCACCCAAAGCATCTGTGAGGCTGCGCAGGGAAGACCATGCACTGAGCAGCGTGGACTCACATGAAGAGTGCGCAGAGAGACATAAATAAATCCCAGCCCCAGCTAATTACTGATGGGTTTGCATCTCGTTAAGGTACAAGTGATTTGCCTGCATTATTATTCTGCTGACTCCCAAGCTGAGCTGTGAATTCTTTCAGTCCACATGAAATGCCTCCTTCCACCCAGCGCACTCTGTACCCCGGCCCTGCTTCGGAAACGAACACTGAGCCATTGACCAAGTTATCTGAAGGGTCTTTGTCCCCTCACCAGGACACTTCTGAGACACAGACCCACTTCTCAGCCCTCCCAGCAACTGAATAAGAGGCACTTGCTTCAGCACAACGTTTGGCAAGACGTGGAGAGGCCAAAGGGGGCAGTTGGTACAATGCGACTCGTTCGGACAGTGGCCGCCCAGCCCAGCAGCCCGGGGCTCAGTGGGGAGAACAGCCTCAGCAGTCACTGCTCTGTCGCGCTTGTCACGCTGCGGTCTCAGAGCTTCACAAGGAGATGCCAGAGAAAACTCAGCCCTGGGAACGGAGACAGCGCCAGTGAGCGCTCGGCAGCTTCACTGCGCAGCCACGAGCTCAGCCGAACCACGGCTCCCGGGTTCCACGGCAGGAAGCAGGGTACAGACAGACCAAGGGATGCGAGTGGCCGGGAGGCTGGTGGGGACCTGCCGGCTGGAGGCATCTGCTGTGCTGGAAGGTGCTAACCTGTGGGTAGAGAACTGTGCTGCTACCGCAGAGCATGGCCAGGAGCTCTGCCAGGGCGGACGGTGCTCAGGGCCCCACGTGCCATCCAGCCCAGTGGCACTGTGCCACCTCACTTGATTCATTCACGGCCTTGAGATTCAGTGCCACAGCTCATTCTTCTTCTTGTCAAGCTATCGGGAAGTGACTGCTGTCTTTTTTACTGTGCAGACGCTGAACTGAGGGGACAGCCCAAAAATGGAGCTCTCCACTTGCTGGAAACAGCACCAGGGGCCCCGTCTCGACTGCTGCAAGCAATCCAGAGCACACTCACTGGTGGTTATGCTAACAGGAGATGTACACCACTTTCCAAGGTCTTCAGGAAAAACAGAACAAATGCCCTACATTTCTCTGTCCACACATTTGTATGTGTGCATACGCACAGACCTCCCCCTCTCCGTGCTGCCAGCTCCCATTCACTGGGCTCCTTTCAAATGGAAATACCTCGCTTTCTGCGGCCCATGGAGGGATCAGCAGCAGTTGCTGACCATCCTCATCGGAGCACAACCATCCTCCCTGTATCCATCCACACCTTAACTCCAGCCAAGGCTTTTAGCCCTGATGGCAGTCCCCGGGAGCAGGGACAAGGTGCTGCTGCAGAGGACCCATCTCAGCAGGCACGAGCACGTCGGGCACTCACCTTCTTGAGCACGCTGTCGAGGGTCTCCGGGCGGCTGATGTCAAAGCAGATGAGCACAGCATCCGAGTCCGGGTAGGCCAAGGGACGGACGTTATCATAGTACGCTGAGCCTGAGGAGAGGAGCAGCGTGTGAGCAGAACACCCACCCCAGCAACGCTACCACCCGAGCGGGCAGGCTGGGACCCCCAGGCCTCTGCCAGGCACCACCGCCACTGCCGTACGGTGCAAACTGCTCTGCCA
>NW_009923480.1:3769-14926 GCF_000696875.1 Nestor notabilis
TCAGCAGAGGATGTGGTCCCTTCGTTTAGGTGTGGAAGTCAGAGGTTTTGTGCTCTTGCATTTATTCCTTTGCAGAGTGGAAATACGGGCAAGTTTTGCATCCCTCTCCCTCCCTAATAAGCATCTGGCACAGAAGCAGCAATGGAGCTGTGATGCCAGAGCATGCTGGCTCACTGCAGAACAGGGAGCTTGGAAAGGCTGCAAGGCTGGAGAGGAGCACATGCCTCTCCTCCACTCCTATTGTATGTACGTATCCTATTGTCATGCAGTTGCTGCACTACTAATGGTGGAAAAGTGCAGCTGAGAGAAGACAGGGAATGCTGTGCTATTTTTTATCCTCTCTAGCTATCTTTATACACGAGAGCTCGCTCACATAGATTGTGAGAATTTAAGACAAGTATAAAAAGAACTGCCTTGTACTCTGGATTTGCGCTGGGAAAAGTCAGACAGATTCTTTTTGGTACATAAAAGATGTGCCAGGTTTTGGTGAACAAGCTGTAAATTGGAGGGGATGACTGTGTCTTCTGCAGGATTTCTCACCGAGCAGGCAGAAAGCCCAGCCCGAATCCAGCACAGCTTCTGCCACACACACCCCTTCAATGAACATTCCAGGCATCAAAGTCACTGCCCCACAGTGTTGTTGTTTGAAGTGTGCTCTGTGTGCAACTGGAGATGCCTCGGTAAACAGCAACGGAGCGATCGGCTCATTGCTACTTAGAAACACTGATTCGGTTTTATATTTGGCTTTGCAATGGGCTTAAACTTCCTGGAGGGATGAGAAGCAGATGTTTGTTTATGCACAGGGGAAGCAGAGACACCAGAGTCCTTGTTGAATCTGCTCCTCCCAAAGGATCACCCACCCCAAGGCCAAGGAAACCGGACGCGCTTCCTGCCGTGGCCCCTCAGGATGCCCGGACCAGGCACTTTCCCACCCTGGGAAGAGGTGGAGCAGCAAGGTGGCTCCTTGATGAAGTTCAGCACCTGATGAACGTGGATGATGGTGACTGGTGTTCCCAGGAGGACAGGAATCTGCCTGGGATAAGCACGAGAGTGGATCCCTCGCAGGAGCTCTGACCCTGGCTCTTGTCTGCACAAGCGCTCACAACCGCATCCCGCACAGCGGGGAACAGTCCCTCCAGCACAGCAAAGCACGTGCCCTGCAAACACCCCAGATGATACCCCTGTAAAGCTCTGCCACTGCACAGGGCAGGCCAAGGGCTGTGTTGTGTCTTCCCAAGCCCTACCCGGCTCCAGAGCATTGGGATTCACAGCACAATCAGCTACAGGTATCCCCAGACACCACGCTGCTGCCAGCCCACAGGCGCAAAGGGAAAAGGCACCCACACACCCCTGCTCCCATCATGAGAAGCCGCAGCCTGGGTCTCTGTCCCTGCGAAGTCACCGAGCAGCGCAGCACTTGGGATGCAGCACGAACGAAACAGACCCTGACCTCTGCAGAGCGCAGCCGCCTTCCTAGAGGGAAAGTCATGTTCCCTGCGTGGAAAGCAGCCAGTCCCTGCGGCGCCCTGGCCGGCTCCGGGGACGGGAGATGCAGGCTGGTACCCAGCGAGGTGACCCTGCACCCCCGGCACGGCGATCTCTGCCCTCGCTTCGGGCTCAAGCTGCTCCCGAGCACGACGGGCAGAGCTGGCACCAGGGAGCTGCTGCCTCCCGCCTCCTGCGGCAACCAAGGTGACCCGGCTCTGAGCTCCCTCTGCACCGAGCCATCCGTCTCCTGCCTGGTGTGGGATGCAGGCTGGTACCCAGCGAGGTGACCCTGCACCCCCGGCACGGCGATCTCTGCCCTCGCTTCGGGCTCAAGCTGCTCCCGAGCACGACGGGCAGAGCTGGCACCAGGGAGCTGCTGCCTCCCGCCTCCTGCGGCAACCAAGGTGACCCGGCTCTGAGCTCCCTCTGCACCGAGCCATCCGTCTCCTGCCTGGTGTGGGTTTACCGGACGGGATGCGAGATCCAGCGCAGATCTGCACGCTCGGATTTGCCGAGCCCGTCATCGGAGCCGTGCCCTCTCCCCCGCGCACATAAGGGGATCTGCCTCCAGACAGGGGCCCCAGCGCACGCTGCAGGAAAGATTCCCACACACATCCTCTCCCTGCAGCTCCTCAGCTTTACATAAACACTGCAGATAAATCTGCCCCCTCCCAGCCCAGGAATGCTCCTTTTGTAGAGGTGGTTCTGGCTCCATTCAGCACAGACATTGCCACAGCGAACTGTATCATAGCAACCTGCTGCTCCCTCGGCAGCCAGATACACACCCCGGAGCCCGCAGCCCAGTCACCCTGCAGAGCCACCGCCATCCCCATCCCTGCGCCAGGAATGGTGCCAGCATCCCGCAGAGCCACCGCCATCCCCGCCCCGGTGCCAGGAACCGTGCCAGCATCCAACCTGGGATTCAATGATTCTGTGTCTCTACTGAATCAGGAAATTCTGTCTGGGAGCTTATTCCTCTATTTTTTGCATCTGTGACTTTTTCATTCAGTACAACACCTAAAAAAAGCCCCCTCAAAACACAAAAAGCCTCCGAAGGCCTCGCTCAGTGCCCTCAGCTCCAGGTCTGCAGTTCTACTGCTTCTGAGCACTTGACATCTCCCAGATCCTCCAGCAAGACCCCGCAGAGGCACTTCCTAACACACAGGAACCCGAGATCCAACCTTCCTCTACGGCATGAGTTGCTCTCCCACTTGGCACCCAGGTTTGCAAGAAGCAGGCCCTATGTGCATCTGTTTGTGATTAAATTGGAGCAACCAAAACCCAGCTTAAACACAAACCCCACGCAGTTGTAGCCTGAAATTCAGGGCGGGTGCACCAGGAGCAGCTCTTCTGTCCCATGAGCCGGCAGCCCCTCGGCGCCTGGCTCTGCCGCTCTTGCGCAGGGGACTGGAACGTGCTGTTTCATCTCTACCAGCACAGTGTTAATCTACATTTGTTCCTTATTAGCTGTCCTGAGAGGTAACGAGCCTCCTCCCATGGGCGCCCTCCCTCCAACAATAGCATATTACAAACCAGGCAAGCACATACGCATGCAGAGCCATGCTCTGCTCCATGAGGGGCTCCTGCAGCCCCAGCCAGCCCTGGCTTGGAACAGAGACGAGCACTGCCAAGACCTACATTTTCCAGCATTGCACTTGCCTTGGAGGACTCCCTGTGAACTCTCCCCATAGAGCCAGCAATGCTGTGGCACATGCTGCTTTCTGCAGGAGCAGCCAAGAGCTTCCTTCGCAGAATGAAGCAGAAATCCATCCCAGCTTTATGGAGCGCTGCACTGACAAGCCCAAAGAGCTCCAGGTTACCTCCCTGCACAGCGATGTCTGGAGCAGTGGCCTCAGAGACTGTACAGGTTGTCTTCTTTGCTAGACAAGTCCCACCACCAGCTCAGCCAGGTCTTTGCAGAACCAAGTTGCAGCTCTCCTGGCATCCTCTCCCCATGCATGGCACGAAGCCTGCGCCACCTCTCAGCCAGCATCGGGCACAAGACTATCTCCCCCACTGCCATGGGTCCAAATCACCCTTCACTGAGCTTCACCGGCCACATGGCCCTCCAGTGTTTCCCGAGTCAGGGTGCAGGTCCTTTGGAGCTGCTGAGCACCAGCACGTACGCTCAGGGCTTCCTGGAGCTGAACTCACACCTTTGTAGTTGCAAGAGAAATTTCTCTGAGCAACTGCTTGCTAGAAGCAAAGGCCCTGCATGCAGAGCCACAGCTCCGAGCCCCCTTCCCACCTCCCAGGCTGGGCGGCTGCAGCAGAGCTCTGATGTGGGAGGAGGATGCTCACATTCATCACTGCACACCTTCCACACCCGAGTGCTCCAGACCCGGTTAATATTACATGAGGCATCAATGAACATAGTGGCTTTCACGATTAGTCATCCCTCTGCCGAGGCAGATGATGATGAAGGTGTTAATAATAACAACAACATATTTCATTTATATCACACCACTAAGACTGAAAACGAGATCTCGGTGCCATTCCCAGGGCAGGAACAACGCACCCGGATGCTCCTGATGGGGCTGCAGCGGTGCAGAAGCTGCTGCTGGGGAAGGGGCTGCAGCTTCTGGTGGTTGCCCCCATCCTTCACCCAGCCCCAGCAAGGAGCTGAGCTCCAGGGCTCCCCAGTGCAGGCACAGACCCCGGCCAGCCCAGCACAGGGGCCAGTCCCCATGGTGAGCCCGCAGGAATCTCGGCTGCTGTTCCGAGACATCCAGGATGCTCCAGAGCTCCCGCTTCCTCTGCAGATGCAACCAGAGGGCACAGAGTCATCCGAAAATACTTCCCAGTGCTACAAAAGGGGAAATCAGCGCAGGGGAACAATGGCAGAGCCTACAGCTGAGGGTGAGGAGGAATTCAGCCCCCGGGAACAGTGGAGATCAGAGTTAAACAGCCCCAAAGGTCATGCCCAGTCCCTTTATCCTACTGGGACAGACTATGAAAGACATTTTTCTCCCGTGCTCCTTTCACTCAAGCCGACGAGCAGCTCCCCACGGCCCACAGGCAGGGACAGCGCCTGGAGGCAGCAATGTTTGAAAGAGAATGGCTCTGCCCGCCTGGCACATGACAGACCAGGACATGCAAATGCCCTCCTCATTCCCGCTGTCATCAGTGCTGAAGGCCCTATAAATCAGGAGACCAAGAAACAAGCCCCTGCAGCCTTCCCGGCTGCAATAGATGCACATTAGGGAGACAGAGCTCTGAACCACCCCGAGTTCAGGGGCTGACTTTATCCTCAGCATGAAATCAGACACTCTCTTTGGAAAGAAAATCAGAAGGTTTCTTTGTTTGAAGATTGATAAACTGCTGCAATATTGCTGAGCACCCTGCAGGTCCCAGCTCAGCCGGGGCTCAGAGGCAGCTTAAAGATCCCCAATCCTCCCTGGCTCATTATTGTCTGGAAGGGGAGGATAATGCAGATCCCACTGATCTAAAACGCGTTTGTGACACTGATACAGTGCTCATTAGAGTCCAGCTTGGAAGAGTTACAAGTGGCAGAGACAGGAATTAAAACACCAAAGCACTGGTGACAGAGACACTGGCAGTGACAGGCTCTGGCTGTACTGAGTCCAAAGACGAGGCAACCAGTAAAGCTGAGGGAGGGACAGAGTAGCAGAGGGAACTGCATCTGCCCCTAGTGCAGGCTTCCGAAGGACACCAAACATGGCACAGCCATTGGCCCAGGGACGTCTACAAGCTTCTCTCACGGCTGGACCATGTCATTTCTCTTGTAAAACATCCCTGCAAACCCCTCGAGTGTAGGGCAGAAGGAAGTTGTTCCACGACATGGAGCAAGCAATCGTCTAGAAAACGTGTGACTGAAACAAGAGCTGCTCAGTTTGGACAATCAACCTCTGCTCCTGGTTCTCACAGTGCACATACAAAAACCCCAGACAGCCCAGCTGGCTCGGATGCAGGACGGACGTGATCAGGATGGAGGGAAGGGCATTTGCACGGGCTGAGGTGGCATTCCCAGGCCCCTCTCCAGAGCTGATTACTGGAAACCTGTCACTCAGGAGGAGGTCGTTCTGCTGGATTTACTGGCAGAGGAATTCCCAGCTCAGGCAGGCACCGGGTCCTTCTGCCTCATCCAGACCCTGTGCCCTGTCTCACATACGCAGCTCACACGGGTTCATAGAATCACGGAATGGTTTGTGTTGGAAGGGACCTTAAAGCTCCTCCAGCTCCAACCCCTGCCCCGGGCAGGGACACCTTCCACTAGAGCAGGTTGCTCCAAGCCCCTGTGTCCAACCTGGCCTTGAACACTGCCAGGGATGGGGCAGCCACAGCTTCTCTGGGCACCCTGTGCCAGCGCCTCAGCACCCTCACAGGGAAGAGCTTCTGCCCAAGAGCTCATCTCAATCTCCCCTCTTCTACCTCAAAGGCTCAGAGGAGCTTGCTCAGATGCAAACCTCACTCTGGCAAGTGGGAGGAAGCTCTGGAAGCTCCCTGTAGAAATCCCTGCCGACATCTCTGCAGGAGCATCACTGCCTTGGACAGTAGGGCTGGGGCTGCAGAGGCAGCCCAAGTAGCTCATCCAGGCTTCCCACATGGATGCTGGAAATCGTGCCAGTGGCAGCTGATGAGGGAGACAAACGGGAGCCAAAAGTCCCTTCCTGGCGCTCTTGCCATGTCACAAGGGCAGCTGGCATTGCCACAACCTGCCTGGCACCCTTTCTGTGGGCGCAGCAAGCACCAGGAGTGGCAACGGATTCCCACGGCACAACCAGTGCACACTTTGGCGTTGGGGAACTCGTCCGAGGGCTGCACGAGCACAATTATCTTTATGCAAGGTTGCCCGTTCCGGGTTTGCTGTGCGTAAGCAGCAGACCCCTCCCTGGGCGCTCGGCTACCAGATAAGGCTTCTCCCCACGGCAAAGGCTGGGCCTGTGCATTGGTGAAGTTTTACCAAGTGGAGATGTTATCTTCAGAATGTGGGGCAAGAGGAAAGCTGCGCCCATGTCCTCGCTGCACGGGGGACACTGCCCAGCTCCTTCACAGCTCCCCCTCCCACAAAGCCTCCTGCCATCCCAAAGCACACTGGCACGGTTCGGTGGGGCAGAAGGAGCATCCCTGGCACCTCGCAAGGTGAAGGCTATTGGAAAGGCAAGTCAGCACAGGCAGAGGCCAGGGCGGGACTGCGCTGCTCCAGGGAGTTTCTGCAGGTCTCTCTATGTGACCGCCTCGATAAGGAGCTTCCACTTGCCCTAAACATGCATTAAACCAGTGCTAAAGCAGCATCAGGAGCTTCATGGGAGCCACAGGGCAGCCGGGCTGACAGAGGAATGGGGAGGGCACAGCAGCGCTGTTCTTGTCCACGGGAGAGCGTGGATCGGCTCCGTGCTGCGGGTTAAGGGGCTGCATCCGGGTTGGGAGCAAACCCACCCCAGAGACAGCCCATCCCCGCCTGCAGGTTGTCACTATGGCACCGCTCCTCAGCCGCTCCCGCGACCCCCAGGATACCCCGTGGAGGCCAAGCCTCCCGCATCCATGAGGGAGAAAGGACGATGATGCCCTTGTGCAAGGCAGTGCAGCAGCCTCCACCTGAGCCACGCTCCACGCCGGGGACTGTCCTGTCCTGTCCTGTCTTCTCAGGCGCATCCTCCACCCACTCCAGCACAAGCATTGCTCCTGCTGCAACTCTTCAAACTTGAGAGTGGTTACTGACCGCCTGAGAACGTGACCCAGCTCCACATATTTTTAGGTTAACTATGTATTTGTGCTGAGGCAGAACAGAAGTATGCTGGTTTCGGGCTCCCAGCCTCAACCCGGAGCATGGGAGGAGCTATTTTGGTATGGAAAGGGCAGCTCCACATTTTTTCTCTTCCTCAGAGTGCAAGCGGCATTGAACTGTTTCCCAAGAGAGAACTTGCTCTTGCACATTGGAAGAGGCAGCCATGGCAATCCCAGAGCCACGCACTGGGAATCCAGGCACAGCCTCAGCATCCATGGAGATGCCATCGCTAAACTTGGCCCCTTTCAGCTCTAATCTAATCAACATTCCTGGGTAGTTCCCCTAAAGAAGGATCTGTTATCACAGGCTGTAGGTTCCCACACAGGCCATACGAAGGCAGACTGTTTGCTGAGTACAGGCAAAGAGGGAGGTGGATTTGCAACTCACAGTGTTATTCTTGTCTTGAAAGCACATCTGCTTGAGAGACAGCAGCTCTGGCAAAGGCCTGGCAGCCGTGCAAGTGCCCTGTTGTGAGCTGGTACAGACGCCCCAACCAGAACCAGGCAGCTCTACTCTGCATCGGGATCTGCATCAGCAAAGCAGCTAAATGGCCTCAGGTCACATCTCTGCTCTGCTCTGCCTGCCTGCACTTTGAGGCCACAGACACAGAAGGTGGACAAGAGCCTCTGGGCATAAAGGGCCGTGAACCAGAAGCACAGAACTGAGCCCAGGCTGCCATGCAGAGAGCAGCTTCCTCCCCATTACTACTGGAAACAAACCAAACCCGCACCCAGGCAGAGGGCAAAGCCCCAGACCCGCCAGCACCGGTGCTGTAGCACCCTGACCGTGCCCATCTCTCCCCCACGAGGCACCGGGTCAGCCTGGAGCTGCGGCAGCTCATCCGTGGGCAATGCCCGAGTCACCCTGGGAAAGCATCAAGAGCTGGTCCCGGGGAAGGAGGGAGCTCAGGAGCACTGGGGACCTGCTGAGCACCGCAGCAGCTCTGCTCCAGCAGGACAGACCCCGGACACTCCCGATCCCACAGGGAACAGGTACTGCGTGGCTGAGGAAAACCTGCCGGCGCAGGGCACACCCGCCGCAGCCGCTCTCCTTTCACACCTCTAGAGCACGGAAATGAAACTCGCCTCCTCCTTGTGAAGCATTGCTAGTGAGCAAAACCACCCGCCCGCCAGGAAGAAAGCCCTTCCTGGCAGGGCTGGGACGCCAGCACTGCGGGTCTGGGAGGCACCCAGCCCTTTGGGAACAGCACTCCCAAGCCATCAGGCATCCCGTCAAACAGGAGTTTCACCTGCCACAAGATACCAGCACCGTGCAGCTTCTGCACTGAGCACATTTGGCCAACGGGCAACAAAGAAAGAATTTGCCAGAGCGGGAGCAGGAGGAGCAACAAAGCACCGTGTCCCCTGGAAGGCTCAGGGCCAGAATCCCATCCACCCTGTATGGTTTTTAAAGGAAAACAGAGCCATTTGGGAGCCATTCAGTTCTCCATCACTTCTGTCCACCCTATGGCAGCATTTCTCTAACTAGATTTACTGCCTGGCAGCTGCTAATGTCAGAGCCTGCATTTTTCACTTAGCAGAAGGGGCACATTCAGCCTGAAAGGTGCATTTTCCAACACAGCTCTATCAGCCCCAGGGAGCAGCCAACATTCCTGGTTGTACAGGGACCATCAGCAGCACTCCAGGCAGGCCATGGCTACTCTTGGTCACAAGAAGGGGAGTTTTCCAGGCAGCCTGTCCTTGCCCTGCCCTGCTGCTGGATGATGCTCAGCTCACCTTGCACAGCTTCCAGAGTCTCCAACCACTTCCACAGCTATGGGACAGGAGGAACTTAAAGAATTAACTCACGGCCAGCTCCTCTGCCCAGGTCTGGTTTCTGGAGACCTTCAGCTCCAGTCACTCAGCTAAGAGAGGGCAAGTGTTTAACATAAAACAATGAAACCAGGGTGATCCTGACAGGAGGAGGGAGCAGTTTCCCAGCACCTCCCTTCCCGCTCTTGCTGGGATGGAATTTATCAGGAACAATAAGCCCCTGTGTGCAAAGCTGCTTAAAACAGGCAGGAGGTAGCACAGGGACAAGGGAAAGTGCATCCCAGTGTCCATCACCCTGCATGAGGAGGGCAATGAGCTCCTCTCAAGCTCTTCCCCTCAGCTGCTTCGCTGTTGTGCCAAAGTTTTTACCAAAGCTCCTGTTCACAAGTGTCTCCAAAGGGTATCAACAGCAGCTTGCAGTCTACAGCTAAAACCACCGGTTTATTATGAGGGGGAATTGCTGTGTATTGCTTTGCAGGACCATTTATTGAAGAACTAGCTCTTACGTACTTCAAATCAAAGCTGCAAGAGGGGAACTTCTCTGGGAAACCATCTACAACAAAGCTGTTAAAAAGGTCTTACATTTTTTCATAAGGAGAACGGAGAAAAAAAAATGAAAGTCCATTTTGTCTTGGCTGTAAAGATAAATAGACAAACTTATGCCTTTTGTTGAATTTTGTAGAAATGAATGTGTGACAGCATCAGATGCAGGTATCAGATACTTATACACAGCTTTAAAGACTTTTTATCATGTCCTTTTGACATTTGTAAGATCAAAGCCAAACATTCTGGAGAATTCCTAAAAAGCAGACAAGGCACCGCACATGCTTCCACACGCTCAAAAGGGGAAGTTTTTCATGTCAAACAGGCACTCGGAGCAAAGCCACTCTAACAGACACCCCACGCAGCCCCTTGGCAGGCTGCAGAAGTCCCCACAGCCACGGGGCATCGCACTGCGGGCGTCGCACGGCGTCACCCTCACTCCCGTGCACCCCGATAGCGCTCACCCCACTGGAGCAGCTCCAGCTTCTGCCGGAAGGCCCTGGGGGGACCAGGGTGGCTCTGCTGTTCCCATGGGACCTCACGCAGACACGTCAGCCCAGCACCATCCACCATGCAATGACTCCCCAGTCGCAGCCACTGTTCTGCGCTTCAGGCACAGCTCCCAGTCAAATGCCAGGAGCCAATGCTTCACCCGCAGCACCAGCACCAAAAGCTGCCCTAAGAGCCAGCATCTTTGTGGCTCAAATCCCAGCACATACCGTGTGGGCAAAGCAAAAGACCCCTTTTCATTTCAGGGAATAAAAAGCAGCAAAGCAAGGTCTTGTCGGTCAGGAAGCCCCAGAGCAGACTCAAACACATTTTACATGTTAGAGCTAGTCCAAGCCTCAGCAAAGCCACCACTCTAGGTAAAGCTGTGCATATTCTACACCTGTAATTTGAGAGATGTAATATCACAGCAAGGAATTTGAGTGTACAAGCGCAGAGAAAGTCCTGGATCACGTTTTAATTGGCTATTGCTATTGGACACTGAGAGGACTTCATTTGTCATAAGGACTCCAGAAATGAGGGAAAGAGCATCAGCAAGTCTCTGATGTACGTACACCAGAGCACAGCACTCAGCTGCACCATGTGTATAGAGCAGCCTAAAAAGCTTGGCAGAGGTAAACCAAAAAGTGCACGTGAATTTTGCTGGACGCCAGCATTTTTATTAGCTTTGCATCAAGCACTTTGTTTGCGACTCTCTTGCCCCATCCCTGGCAGTGTTCAAGGCCAGGTTGGACACAGGGGCTTGGAGCAACCTGCCCTAGTGGAAGGTGTCCCTGCCCGTGGCAGGGGTTGGGGCTGGGTGAGCTTTAAGGTCCCTTCAACCCAAACCATTGTGTGATTCGGTGAATTTGTACCTCCATACAAAGCAGCATGAAGTTTGGGAAGGCTCCCGATGGGCTGAGGTTGATCTGACTAAGGCTTCAGGCGGAATCCCAACAGGATACGAAGAGGCACAACCAAACCAAACCAAAAACCGGCAAAGAACGCCAGGGGCTCCGCGGCAGAGGGCAATGAAGGGCAGCGCCTTCCTCCCCACGGCGAGGGCTCTCTGCGGGCTGCAGCTCGCCCGCTCCTCGGCCCCCACTGGGTGCATCCCTG
>NW_009923481.1:0-5524 GCF_000696875.1 Nestor notabilis
TTTTTAGCAACGTGAACATGGTGTGCGTTCATCGTGTGCCATACGTTCGGAGTAGCTAAAATACAGCAGATACATGGAAAACCCCAGCAGCGTTTCCATACGCAGCGCCTCTGAAGCCTCAGTACTTTGCCTGGTTTAGTTATTAATATTAATTGCTCGATCTTTTGTAGTACATATCATATGGAAACTAATTGCTGAATTGAAGGTTTACCAAACCTCACAGCGCTCCAAAACTCATCTTTCTCGGTTATCTGAAAAATAAATCTACTGAACTTTTGTTAAGAGGAAAGGCCAACATCATTCTGAGAATTCTCCGCGTGAAGTTTCTTTTCTTAAGGCTAGCACTCTTGTAAATAAGAAGTAGTAAGTATGGCTTTATTCAGTGACTAGTTAAGTCTAGTGTTAAGTATGCCTAAGATCAGTACATTTCTAGAGGAAATGAAGTCTTCAACAAATCTTATCTTGTCTTCTATCTACAAAGGAGAAGGGAAACAAAAAGAATATTAGCCCTGAGATTGACACCAAACAGAAAATCAGTCCTTATCCCAAGGAGTAACTTACCCAATGTTACCTGAAAACTTATTAAATTGTTATTTTGTTTTTATGGGGGGGGATGTCCTTGAGCTCAGGTCTCTTAAATCAAAACGAAGTGGGCCTGCTTTTCCTCTGATACTAGTTTAGTACTGGTGTAACTTCATTAACTTTAATGGAGTGGATTTGCATTAATGTGAAAAGTAATCAAGAAGCCTATGATTTCAGAAAGGCCCCTATAGTAGTGACGTGACAAGCTCTGATCCCTTCTCTCATCAGACCCAATTACGCCACCCTTACTCATGCTGAGTGGTACTTTACTGCGCAAGTACTCCCTGCAATGCTTGTATGACTACTTGTGTACTACAGTGCCAATCCGGGTGAGGTAGAGTGGTGCTTATTTTTTCATAACTCTTTTTTTCCCTTCCCTTGAAATAAGAATATATTGGATAACTGTTTTTCTTGGGTCGCAAAGAAAACTTCTGAGGATTAAATGTAAAGCTGCTCTGTTAAGTGACCTTACCAACCCCCCCCCCGTTTAAGACTTCTGTGCTACCAGTGAAACAGGTAAGTTTTCTGTATGTTTAGCTTTCCCTTGTTGCTATGGAAAGTAGGAAAAAAATTGTTGAAAAATTCATTCTTGTCCTGAAATTCCTCTGTGCCTGAGGGAATCCATACCTACATATGTAGTGTTCAACTTGGAATTGTTTTTTTTTTCTTCCCCTCCTTCTCCAGAACCCCCCAAACGTTCACAATGAATTGTTTAAATGTTCGCTATTGAAATCCCTGGCAGCAGGATCAGGCCCTGGGTTGTTTTCCTTTAAAGCTGTTGATAATGCCTCGGATGTGATGTAGTAGAATGATAATATTATCTGGTGTGTCCACAGCTCAGATCTACTGTCTTATTACAGTCTCAGAAGAAAGCTTGGTACTAAGCAGCCTGTAAAGAAAATATGTCCTAACAATGCACAGCTGCCTTCAGCCTTCGTGTTCTTATTTATCAATCTCTTGAAAGTTTGCTTGATACTCTTTCAGAACAAGACACAATTCTTTCATGTTTGTTTCATGTTTTCATTTCCTCCTATGACTGTGTTCATTGCTAAGCCTTTGTGTCACTGATTGAGATGTTATTGTAATTAACATTAATTATGCAAACTAAATTGGTTTTAGAGGCTCTCCAATTCCGTATTGATACTGTCAACTTGTTTGGTGGACAAAAATCCACACATTTCACCATTCTCGGACAAAATAGATTAACCAGTTCCAAATTAATGGGAAAATGGGCATGGGAAAGCATAGCAAAATTAAGCTGGTTTAGCTCAAATTGTGCATTGACTCTTGATGGAGATGGTGAATGCAGTACAGTTGGATCTGAAACATCAAGGCAGGGTAAACAGGGGGAGCAAGAAAGAGGTCTACGTACAGCCATTCGGGGAGGGTGTTTACACTGCAGAGTTCCACCACATTCTTTCCAGATAGGCAGTACTGGATTAATTGGGCCAGATTCTGCAGTCCCTAATCAAGCAAAACTCTCACTGAAGCATACTGGAGTTGTCTGCTTGGTTGTGGACTGCTGAGTACGTTTGAGAAATGGAGAAAAATAACAAGTGTTTATGTCACTAATCAGGACATTTCAGATTTTAGAGTTGGAGAAGATATCTTCCTTTAATTTGATTTAAAAGGTGTTCCAGGTGTTGTTTTTTCAGAAGACAGACCTATTAAAAATATTTTTGAAATATGCATTCACTATAAAATACATGAAATGGTAACATTTTACATTTTTTTTTATAATGTTAATTATAGTGACATTCACAAAAGTCTCCATGTCTGATTCGGAATCGCCCCCTTGAAACAATCGTGAGCTGAGAAGGACTTTAGAATCTCTCTGTAGAAATTGTAATTGTTGCAATATTTGTATGTTATATTGTTGTGTACTCTCAGGAAGGGAAAATATAGGGGTGGGGAGAGTTTAAATAAGAATTTGTTGTCATAATATTGAATCTGAAAATAGATGCAGACTGGATTATTCTCTGTCTTAAAAATGAAGTCTCTAATTTCCCATTTAAATAAGCAAAATTTGGTTTGCAGTTTGCTTTGGGTAATGAAAAAGAGGGTGGGTTTTTTTTTTTGTTTCTACTTTCAGTGCAGTGGTCCTCTGGAAAGTTAGAAACGGTGCCCTGGGGCTCAGTGGAGTGGAGGATGTATAATTATACGGAAGGTTCCATAGCATCAGTGAATTAGCATTAGCAGCTGAGTGAGTTTGTTAAACTGTAGAGATGGTATTATGGAAATCAATAAAATGCTGATTTCTTTTTCTTATTGCAGATTCCATGTTAAAAGGAAAAGATGCTATTTGTTTGTCTGCTTTTCATGTAGGCTTGCCAAACCATTAGTTGATTTGGAAAGGCAGGTTTTTCAGTTCAGACAGTAAGTAGTCAAGGGGTTTTTTTAACTCTTTTAAATCCTTATTTATTAGATTGTCTTCCAGAAATCACACGAACATCCTGGCCTGCAAGTGGCTTCAACTGCGTCTGTTTGTCAGCAGAGGCAAGAGTGAAGGTCATTTATTTTTTCTTATGACATGCTGGTGTGGCATTGTTGTAGCCCTAATGCTGTATGTTCCTGACATCCCTGCTTCTGCTTTAAATTAGATTATCTCAAGTGTTTGGAGGGTTTTGATGAGATGCACTGAAATCTACAGTAAAAAAAAAATGAAAGAGAAATAGTGACCTTAACTCTTTTCAGAGATGTGAGTCAGGAGGGCTGATATTAATCACTGTAAGATCTGTAATATGCACTGGCCTTTATTTCTTTGTCTCAAAGCTTCTCCTGCTTTTATACCAGAAAGACAAGTAACCAGATCATTCATCACATTAAGCACTTACAGAGAAATGACAGATCGACAGCCTTATGTTGAGCACTGTGTGACATGTATGATGCATTAAGTTCTGATCATCTATATAAAACATTTTAATTGGGAGGAACACTAAATGGGAATGGCTGTCTCTGAACACAAGGACTTTGTTTTTTCTTCTTCCTCACTGAAATTAAACTTCAGTTCATAATAAAATTCCTTTATGTTAATACATCTGTATGCTTATGACCCTTGATAAAATACTCCGAAACGTTTTATTCAAGCGCAGATACACTAAGAGCTTTGGGGGAGCCTGGGAAACCTGGCTGCCTTACTCGTGGGTAGCATAACTGATGGCAATCCGATGGACTTTATGGAACTAGCAAGGTCCAACTCCGCAGCTTCTCCAGGGACGCTGTAGTGAGCATCTGTTTTGTGACATGTGAGCAGCGTATGTACAGAGTGCAGATACAGTGAGGCGTGCGGAGCATGTTCTTGTATGAACAGAAACAGTTCAGAATGCTGGATTTATGATGCAGGCAACAGTAAAGGTCAGCAACTTGGAAAATTAATAATATGGCTCCGTGTTGACATTTCAGAGGGAATTCTGATGGGGGCGTGGTTCCAGTGAATGTAAACTCGCCACTCAGGCCGCACAGATAAAATGGACAGCCTTCCTCTTATCTCTTTGGTAACCCAAACCTTTTCTACTGAGAGACTGGCAAAATTATGTTTATATTCTCCCAATGCTTTATTGTTTCTGTTAATCTCTAATGAAATGGAGCCAGTGAAGGCCAGCGTCTAAGCTTTTAGTGCTCAGCTACAGCTTAGAAATTACATTCCACTTTCTAATGGTTACGAGCAGGTGAAGTCACAGGAAGGTGGTGGTGGGGGGAGTTGGACTAACGTAGTATGCAAGTGAATTCCTGATGCTCTAAAATACTTGCCTATAGTTGTGATCCACAGTGCTTCATATCTCGGCATTGCCACGGGTGTCCAGTTAAGGACAGTTTAAGAACACGGGGGTGGGGGGAGAAAAAGGAAGGGAATGAAGAGATCTTGGCTGAACCCAACCCCTTTTTAGCTCCAGTTGTGTGAAATGGGGAGGAAGGTTAAAGTCTTTCATAACTGCAAAATTACAGCAGTAATGGTGACTCTGAAAAAGTAGCTTCTAGATAGAGAAGGCATTGTAGTCACTTTGCTGTCTTTTCCTAAGCTGTTACTGGTGTGGTTGAAGCATTAGTTCTGAGAACAAGTGTTCTGAGAGCTTGATTTCTTCCTTTTTAAGATTTAAAAGCCTATATTCATACCTTTGCTGTGGGGCAAAATAAAATACTGCTGTTTGATTATCCAAATTCAGCATTTCATTTAAAAAACAAAACCAAAAACAAAACACCAAAAACAAACAACCAAAACAAAATGTACCCTGGTTTTTGTTGAAATGAAGTCATTAAACAGATATTCCTGTGGATGCCTTTGTCATTTTTGGTTGTCCTTTTTTGGTTTTCTTTTTTCTAATAATCTTTTAATCATCTGCTTTCCTTCTTTCTGTCCTACTGAATTAATTTTCTGTTAGTTTTTTATTCTCTCCACTTCCTTCCAGCCAATTTTCTCCCCATTTATTGTTCTTTCTAGTTTTAATCAACTATCAGTATTGCTGCTTGCTTATAGAATCACATTAACAGCTCCAAATAACACTTCTCTATGCAGGGTACAAATAAATAGCAACTGATCATTCCTTAAAAAGCTACAGTGGGAATGTGAAATCTGGGGGACTGGCATCCAGCTCCTGTTTTTTGTGGCCCACACTTCTTGGTTTTGGTATGGTGAGTGGTTGTGCTGCTGTCATACAGTGCTAATGCACATGTTGAGGTATGAGATGTCAGTAATATTTAGCGTCCTCTGCCCTTGGCGAGGAAAAGGTTCACCACTGCTGACCCATAGTCCAGAAAGAAAATGTGAGGGGAGAGCCTGTTGGAGGTGTGACATGAGTTGGAGCAGTCATCCTGAAGGAGTCAGGACCACAGCCAGAAATAATACCCAGGTGTCACCAGCTTCAGGCATGTGCCCTGTGTTGTAGCAAATCAGTTTTGCTTCTTCTATGCTTTGTGGAGCTTGGTTTTATATTTTTTTATATAT